>NW_024704819.1:73976-94822 GCF_018977255.1 Callorhinchus milii
ATAGAAATGGCATCAATCCGGTTCCAAACGGCGTTAACCCACACAGTCTAAGGTAGCCGGCATGTCAGGATCTCACATAGTTGCTGCCCTCCACACTCCTGATTACAATCCCCAGCTCGGGTCAAAGTCTCTGATTGTCCAGCGCCTTGGGCCTTCTTCCCGATATGAAATGCGCTGTGTAAACGTAATGTGTTGTTATTTTTGCTCCCAGTCCACGTCAGGCTGACTCTCTATTCGATTCCTTGGCAGACAGATCAGGTAGAAACGTTAGGTACGTTTCCCAACTCCACAATAACACACATGTCTCTGTTTACCTAACAGCAAGTAGGAACCCAACTGTCCATCGCTTGGCGGATTGCTTCGCGACAGTAATAATCCCTTCAATAAATAATAATAACAATGTGGTCAATCCACGACGGTTTATGGGATGTCGCTGTGTGCAATTGGCTGCCGTGCTTCGCCCACAAAATATATACAGATTTATGTTCGTGATTTTTTAAAACTTTTAATTAATATGATTAGATTCATTAAAATCAATGTATTCTAATAATTAATACAATTAGACTAATTAATATCAATGTACATTTAGAACGTAACCTACCCATAATCTTTTAATAAGATTTGTTTCATTTAATGACTGGCTTCGCAATGGTTACAAGTAGCTTTGCTGGACCGGTTCAGGTCAGCTTCTGAGTACATTTTACTCTTCTGAGACAGTGAGCAATCAGGTGCTTAAACACAGATGTAATAACAGACAATCACGGAAAGAATTGGCTACAGTCACAGAATGGGAAACAAGCTGGCTGTGAAAGGCTGCCCAGAAGCTGTCCATATCTTTCCCTCTGCAAAGCAGTCTGCGAAGTGTGGGGGTTGGTGGTGGGAGCTATTTCTGGTATAAAGGGAGATTGAGCAAGAAATACATGAAAGAAATCTGTAATTTTGGCATAGTTAGAGTTGGATAAAGGGTCAGTGCACTTACCAGTGGAATCGGTATTGATTCTGCTGTAAATATTCTCTCAGTTTTAAGAATAAGTTAAGCTGCTTCTTTACTTAACAAACCTTGGATTTTTACGCCACCGTATTGGTCATCCCCAACCGAATATCTTATCACTTGGGGAGCCACCAAGAAGGAGGCTGTGTAATTGATCTAGGGTTAATTGTGCAAGTGATCACCCTAAATTTCGAAAAGCTAGTCTTGTGAATTGGCCGATGAGGACAAAGGAAATTTATTCCAAGATACGGGGAGAGATTTGAGCATCTCCTGCAGAATAAAGTGATCATGAGAAGCTACAAGGAAGTTCGAAAAAAAATTCTTCAGGATTCCGGGAAAGGGAGGATAGCTTCCATTGATGACCAAAGATGGCCCAGTATATAAGGAGGATCGAAATCCCAAAGATACAGAAGTTGATGAGTATCGCGTTAAAGTAAAGCTGGCCAGACAGTTATTGGTTTATGTGACGCAATGCTTGCGGAAAGAAGCGAATTGAGAGTAAAATGCACGCAGCAAGAACGAGAATGTATGCAGCAAAAACAGACAGAGGTAAAACAGCAGAAAATAAATTTATTGGGCAGAGTATCTCAATTACAGGCTCAGCTACTGTGGCACAATGTGTGAGAGCTCGGGTTATACTCAGAGAAAGGCAAGATAAATTACAGGAATTAAGAGAACGTCATAAAAATGGCCAGAGGCATTAGAACGAAAGAACAGAGAGCAGCACTAGAGCGAAAAAACTCTCGTTAGCCAGATAATCAATAGTCACTGGCGAGAGTGACTATTGGTAACCAGAGTTGCAGTGTGATCCAGTCACAACTGTGTAGTATATTGATTCAGCCATTACCAATCGAGGAAATGCAGAATTAAAAGACAAATCGGCAAAACTAAAAGATAATTTGTATGATACTAGAGCAGTTTTCAGATTGGCTTTGCAGAATCTGCCCACAAATCAAGTAAATCATAATGCTTGTTAGAACATGAAAAGGCAAGACCAACTTACGCCAGAAAATTTGCAGAGAGTCGGATGACGCAGAACAGGAATGATGGGGATGATATTAATTGGGATGATCTGGAGGATAAGGAACGCCCTTTCTATAATCCACCCACTGCTCCCGTTTGGGAAAGGAATCCCTCTCTGGATGGGGAGCCTTTGCCAGTAGCCGTAATAATAAGAACTGACAGATTTGCTAATGCCGAAGTACTACAGGGTCAACACCATTGTAAATCAGGAGGGCCTCAGGCTTGCTCACATTCAACTGCAGGAATTTTGCCCTCATCCAGGACTTGATGTCCGACAGGCAGTCTGTCAGGACAGCCGTAGTCACGGAGTTGAGGTTGGAGGCAGAAAGACAGACACACACACATACACACAACACACACAGCAAACACTGGAGCATTTCAGATTAATGCAAAAACAACATATCAATCGAGTTTGGCCATTCACCCGGAGAGCATGGACCTTTCACCATCTCGAGGCTAATTGGCGGTTCATCCCCATGGCTCTGAGGAACTGTATTTCCTCCTGGTTAATATTCCAAAGTGGAGCAATGCAGAATATTGAGACCAGCTTGACTGCTAATAATAATATTAACAGCAATATCAAAAGAACCTTGCATTTGATATAGCGCTTTTCACATCATCGAGACGTCTCAAAGCGCTTCACAGCATAGACTGTAAAGTGAATTGTCTGTATATTTGTGGGCGAAACATGGCAGCCAGTTGCGCACAGCAGCGTCCCACAAATAGTCTTGGATTTAAGTGACCAATTTATTATTTTTATATTTTTTGTTGGAAGGATTAATGTTATCCATGAAACATTGCAGCGGTCAACAGTGTCGTTTTCACCTTCTCTTCGCTCTTTGAAGAATATTTCGACAATCCCGTAAATATATATGTGTGCAAATCGAAGGGTCAGAAACGGAGCAAAAAATGCCAGATATTTACATGCAAAAATTGGCACCATGACAGCCAGCAGAGCGCTGGCCGCTAAACGGAAACCGCGGAATGTGTCCGACTCCTCACCCCGGCCTTCACTCTCCTGACTGGACTTCTCGCCCGTCAGCTGATGTCTCAATTTCATGGCTTTGTCAAACCGCGATCGGGATTCATGTGAAGTCCTGCAGCTCAGGCTTTAGAGCACTCGCTTTGCAAGCGAGAGGACCTGGGTTCAAATCCGGCAGGTCAGGGCGAAACCTTGGGCATGTTTCCTTACTCAGCACACACACACACACACACACACACACAGACACACACACAAAGATAGACATGTGTCTGTACATGTGCTCTCCGACCGGACTTAACGAATATATATGGAGAGTTTTTAAAAAAGTTCAACTTCCCCTTCGCTGACCGACCTTAAAACTTTCGAGTCCTGTAGCTCAGTGGTTAGAGCACTCGCCTGGCAAACGGGAGACATGGATTTAGTTCCAGGCAGAGCGAAACCTTGGGCAATAATGGCGGATGGGGGGAATGACGGGAATGTTGGGTGGGCGGTTGTGCGTGGGTTGGAGTATTGTTGGGGGTTTGGAGTGTCTCCTGTGGAGCAGTGCAGCTCAGACCGAGACACCTTGATCTAATAGTTGTCAACCTATGACACAGTGACTGTGTTGTCCAGTGCAGTGACTGTGCGGTTTGCAGCCAAGTATTCCATTGATCCCCATCTCCCCGCCCCCTCCCTCTCCTGACACTGACTGACTGGCCCGGGGATCACTCAAGCCCACTCACTGTCCTATAGTTGGTCGGGGCAAGTGTCAACCATTTTAGTAATAATAATAATAATCCTGGCGTTTGATTATCTATTATTATCACAAAATACAGAGTCACTTCACTTGACGGCACATTCTGTGACGCTCTTTGAGACGAATCTTTCCCTGGCGGCCGGTCCCAGCCCCGCTATTGTATACGTTCCAGATATTGTTATATTAGTTTAATAAATAATAATAAGCAGAGACCTCGCGTTTGAATCAACGCCTTATCACATCTTCGAAACGTCTCAAAGCGCTTCACAGGAATCACTGCAAAGTGTAGTGACTGTGTGCTTCGTGGGCGAAACGCGGCAGCCAATTGCGCCCAGCGACGTCCCCACAAACAGTTGTGGGTCGATCAATCAAATTATTATTGTTTTTATTTCTTGAGGGATTATTATTAGGCTTGTGTGTGGAGTAAAGGAAACTTGCCGAAGGTTTCGCACAAACCTGACCTGACCTCCCGGGAATCGAAACGAGGTCTCTCCCTTCCGTAGCGAGGGCTCAAACCACTCCACGCTGCCCTGTACGACGATCGCTATATAAATGTAAATTGTTGCTGTCGTTCCTGTTGTATCCAGTGCCGGTTTCACCAAGACCTGAACTCCGACTCTCTCTCTCTCCCTCTCTTTCTCCGCTGATTATCCATTCCCGGTCAGTGAGCTACAGGATCCATGACCGGTTTCACCGGCGGATTATGTTACAATTTGTCAAATGATACTATCACAAACACGCATCTCAATTAATAACTATAATGATAATAATCCTTGTATTTGGTACAGCGTCTTATCACATCTTCACAAAAGATGGAAACATGTTATAGTGGGTTTCAAGTCCCAGGTAGTTCTCATTCCGGGTGTAAATGTTACCGAACATCCGTGCTCTCTCTCTCTCTCTCTCAGCTCTCTCTCTCTCTCTCTACGCTCTCTCTCTCTTTCTCTCTCCGCGCTCTCTCTCTCTCCGCACTATCTCTCTCCGCTTTCTCTCTCTCAGCTCTCTCTCTCTCTCTACGCTCTCTCTCTTTCTCTCTCCGCGCTCTCTCTCTCCGCACTATCTCTGTCCGCTCTCTCTCTCTCTCAGCTCTCTCTCTCTCCCTCTCTCTACGCTCTCTCTCTGTCTCTCTCCGCACTCTCTCTCTCCACAACCTCTCTCTCTCCGCTCTCTCTTCTTTGCAATTGATATCCGCGCATTCTCTCTCTCTCTCTCTGCTCTCTCTCTCTCCGCTCTCATATTCTCTCTGCTCTTTTCTCACTCTCTCACTTCACTCTCTCTCTCTGTGCTCTCTTTCTCCGCTCTCTCTCTCTCTTTGCTGTCTCTCTCTCCGCTCTCTCGCTCTCTCTCTCTCTCTCTCCGCTCTCTTTCTCTCTCTCTCTCTCCACTCTCTCTCTCTCTCTCGCCTCTCTCTCACATTCTCTCTGCTCTTTTCTCACTCTCTCTCTCCGCTCTCTCTCTGCACTCTTTCTCCACTTTCGAACGCCAAGTGCGAAGAGGTCGTGGACTTCTTTTCTGCTAAAATACTCAACATCCACCAGACAGCCTCAACCACCTGCCCTTTGTGACCCACCACCACGCCCGATCTGCCCCTCTCACCCTCCTGATAACCTGCTCCTGCCATCTCCCCTTTTCTACATTCTTTCCTCCCCATTTCTCCCTCCTCCCTGTCAGCCACCGTCATGAAACCCACGATCCGCTGCCTCGACCCCCTCCCCACCAACCTGCTGGTCAACCCGCTCCCACTCCTCTGCCCACTGATGGCTGACGTCATCAAGCAGTCCGTCCCTCCTAATCAGTCCCTCCCCCCTCAAAACTGCTGTCATCACCCCATTCCTGAAAAAAACCCTCCCTGGATCACTCAAACCCCAAAACTTTCCTCCATCATGCAATGGGACCGCAATCGCCTGGTTCGAGTCCCACCTCACAAACCGCCAGCAGTACGACAACAACAACAACAACAAGATTCCATTAATAGAGCGCCTTACACGTCGGGAGGACATCCCATGGCGCTACACAGTTGGGTCAGGACCCGAGCATTGGGGGGGAGATGGTCAGGGTGAGCGGAGCGAAGGGAGGGTGCCAGGAGGGATAGAGAGTCGAGAGGGGAGCTGAAGGCTCGGTCAAAGAGAAAGGTCTTGAGACCGGCCTTGAAGGAGGAAAGGGAGGAAGCGGCGAAGGCACTGGGGATGGAGTTCCAGAGCCTCGGGGCTGAGAGGCTGAAGGCCCGACCACCGATGGTAGGGCGGTTTGGGCGGGGGACGTGGAGCAGACCGGAGCCAGAGGAACGGAGGGTACGGGCAGGTAAGTAGGGGGATAGTAGGTCGGAGAGGTAGGAGGGAGCGAGGCCGTGAATGGCCTTGTAGGTGAGGATGAGGATCTTGAAATCGATCCTCTGGGGGATGGGGAGCCGGTGGAGGGGAGCGAGGGTGGGAGTGATGTGGTCGCGGTGTCTGGTGCGGGACAGTACACGAGCTGCAGAGTTCTGAATGACCTGCAGTGTGGAGGGAGGTGGCGGGAAGGCCGCGAGGAGAGAGTTCCCATAGTCCAGCCTTGAGGTGATAAAGGCGTGGACCAGAGTTTCAGCCGCGTGAGGGGTGAGGTAGTGCCGTAGTCTGGCGATGTTTCGGAGGTGTGGAAGGCGTTGCCCGTTGTGGCGCGGATATGAGGGAGAAAGGACAGCTCAGGGTCCAACAGAACCCCGAGGTTCCTGACGACTTTGAGAGGTGGAGACTGCGGCCTTGGATGCTGATGGTGTCAACGCCTGAGGTGCGGAGGCGCTGACGTGAGCCAATCAGGAGGGCCTCAGTTTTATGCACGTTGAGGTGAAGGAAGTTATCTCTCGTCCAGGACTCGATGTCGGTCAGACAGCTGTCATGACATCGGTGGTCCTGGAGTTGAGGGTAGAGGAGGAAAGGTAGAGTTGGGTGTCATCCATATACATGCATAGCAGCCTTTCTCGATCTCCTTGTTTCTCAGACTTAAGTTCGGCAGATGTCTGAAGCTACAGCCTTTAATTTCTGTGGTCCAGTGATCCTACATCTGTGCTGAAGGATCTAATTGCTCTTTATCTCAGAGGTGTGAACTTCTTTTCAGCAAAATATGGAATGTATTAGGAAGATGACTTCGATCAGTCCAGCAAAGCTCTGCTTAACCCCAAGGGGCAAGGAAATGGGGGCTGTAAATTGGGTGGTTGCATGAAAGGTTAGAGGGATTGCGGGTGGGTATTTGGAGGAGGGATTTGGTAACAGCAAAGTGCTATATCAAGGTCAAGTTATGTGTTGCTTAATAACGTGCATGTTATCTGCACCACATTGAAAAGGTACAACAGAGAATAAGGCGGTAATAGTTAATAGAGCAAAGTTTCCGCAAGTACCCAGCGGGCGGCCTTCAGCCATTCTGCCCCACTCGCTGGTACTCCATCCCACAGTCCCTCTGCCTCGCCCTCTCCATTGGCTTCTTGAAGACCCATCTCAAGAGCCTCCACTACGACCATGGCTTTCCCCCCTCCCCAATCCCAACCCACAGCTCAGGTCTGACTGCCCAGTGCCTTGGGACATCCTCCCCATGTGAAAGCTGCTGTACAAATGTGATTTTATTCTTGTTCTAACCTTGAGATGTTTAGGTTTTCACCGGTTGCCTTCTTCCTCAGAAGCCGACAAAACAAACGAGATTGTCATGAACTGTCTCCTCGAGGTATTTGTCCTTCATATTGACGTTGATATGAAACCTAAAAGCCACAGTAAACCCGCGATTCAATGCCATTCCAGCGCTTGGCTCTCAGTGTCAGAGAACACAGACAATTCATTGAAGGATATTCTGTGAAGACGCGATAAGGCGCTGTACCAAATGCAAGAATTATTATTATTATTATATTAAATTAGTCAGATAAAATGCTATGATCTGGAACGATACAACTTCTGTCATGTTTTAACAGTATAATGTTTAGGTGTTGCTGGATGGCTATTTGATGTCTGTTGGATCAGGATGGAATCTTTTCTAATCCAAAGCGTCCACATCTATTCATTTATTTCCAATGCTGAACATTAGTGCCCTTATGGTTTCCGGAGGTGTTATTTGAAGGCGGCGATATAATCGGTGGAGTCCTGTAGCGGAAGCAGTTAGTGCAAACACTAGTAATTTGAGAGATAACACTAATAATATTTGCATTTGTTATGGCGCCTCATCACATCTTAAAGCGCAACACAGGATATAGTGTAAAGTGAACTCACTGTGTGTATTGTGGGCAATATATTTGGGTGAGGCCCCAATGTCTGGGCTCTCTGTGGATCAAGTGCGTGGATGACTGTAGTGACGGGATCCGCCTTTGTCATTCGGGTAAAAAATTCCAGAATTGTTTGTGTGGGTTATTCATTGGCGTCGGGAGGCCTCAGTGTGAGGTTTAAACGGTCGATGGGTTCAGTCGCCTCTGTCGGTCGGTTGTCTCTCTCTCTGTGTCTCTCGTCGCCTGACTTTGGCGCCTCTTTTTCCCTCTGACTCGGCGCCTGCGCAGTGGTGTCCCTGAGCGCGAGGCAGACGGTTTTTTTTGAACTCGGCGCCTGCGCAGTGCCGCCTCTGTCTGTCCGCGCGCTTGGCCGACGGTTTTTTTTTGAACTCGGCGCCTGCGCAGTGCCGTCTCCGCGCGCGAGGCCGACCGTTTTTTTTGAACTCGGCGCCTGCGCAGTGCCGTCTCCGCGCGCGGGGCTGACGGTGTTTCGGGGCGCGGCGCCTGTCTGTCTGAGCGCGAGGCGGGACCGCGGGAGGTGGTGATGGCGGCGGAGACGACGGTCAGTGTCGGTGACAGAGAGAGAGAGAGAATGAGAGAGAGAGAGAGAGTTTGAGAGAGAGAATGTGAGAATGTGTGAGAGAGTGAGAGAGAGACTGTGAGTGTGTGAGAGAATGCGAGAGAGTGAGTTTGTGAGAGAGATACTGTGAAAGTGAGAGAGAGACTGTGTGAGAGAGAGAGAGAGGGTGAGAGTGAGTGTGTGAGTGTGTGAGAGATTGAGAGACTGTGTGAGAGAGTGAGAGTGTGTGAGAGAGAGACTGTGAGATAGTAAGAGACTCTGAGAAAGTGAGAGTGTGAGAGAGAGAGACTGTGTGAGAGTGTGAGAGTGAGAGACTGTGTGAGAGAGTGTGAGTGTGAGAGAGACTGTGAGATAGTGAGAGACTGTGAGAAAGTGAGTGTGAGAGACTGTGTGAGAGTGAGAGAGAGAGAATGTGGGAGAGAGAGAATGTGAGAGACAGTGTGTGAGAGATAGAGAGAGAGAGTGAGAGAGAGAGCGGAAGTGTGTGTTACTGTGTATAATATTATTAAGTTTTATGGTCCGAACTGATATGACTTCTGTGATGATTTATTGAGGAACATTGCGCGGTTTCGGGGCGGATGATATTCCCGTCTCATTTGCCTGTTGTACACTGTGGGATCAGACGGGACCTTCATTCCAGGCCGAGGGGAGAGAGGGACTGAAGCTCCAACAACATTCTTCCACATTTATTCATTCATTTCTAATTCGGGGTATTATTTTTCTCGCGGTTTGCGGGGATGTGATCTGTGCGGAGCGGTTTAATCTGTGGAGTCCTGTGGTGTCGTAGTGAGTGCAGTCACTCGTCATTTGAGTGATAGCAGTAACAATCCTTGTGTTTGGAACCGAGTACACACACATAAACACAGACACAGACACAGACTCACACACACACAGACACCGACACAAACACACACACACAGCCAGAGACACAGACAGAGACACAGACACACACTCTCACTCTGTCAGTCTCTGTCACTCTCGCTCACACTCTCTCCTCTCACACACATTGAACGAGGCTGACGTATAGAGACACACACATACACAGACACCGAGCCAGGCTAACACACACACAGACACACACACATACACAGACACCGACACACTTTGACATACACAGACACACACACACACTGACATACACAGACACACACACACTGACATGTACAGACACACACACAAACACTGACATACACACACACAGACACACCGAGACAGGCTATCACACAAATACACACACACACACAGACAGACAGACACACTCTCACTCTCTGTCAGTCTCTCTCACCCTCTCTCTCACACCCTCTCTCTCTCCTCTCTCACTCATACAGACACCGAGTCGGGCTATCACACAAACACACACAGTGTTGGCCTGGCTCGGTGTCTGGGTTTGTTTGTGTGTGTGTGTGTGTCTGTGGGTTCAATGTGTGTGAGAGCGAGTGAGAGCGAATGTGGGAGAGAGGGTGAGAGACTGACAGTGAGAGTGTGTGTCAGTCTGTGTGTGTGTCTGTATTTGTGTGATAGACTGTCTCTGTGTGTGTGTGTCAGTCTGTGTGTGTGTGTCTTAGTGTGTCTGTGTGTGTATGTCTGTTTGTGTGTGTGTGTGTGTGTCAGGCTCAGTGTGTGTGAGAGAGAGTAAGAGTGTGTGTTTTTGTGTCTATGTCTCTCTCTCTCTCTCTGTCACCGACACTGACCGTCGTCTCCGCCGCCATCACCACCTCCCGCGGTCCCGCCTCGCGCTCAGACAGACAGGCGCCGCGCCCCGAAACACCGTCAGCCCCGCGCCCGGAGACGGCACTGCGCAGGCGCCGAGTTCAAAAAAATACCGTTGGCCTCGCGCTCAGGGACACCACTGCGCAGGCGCCGAGTCAGAGAAAAAAAAGAGGCGCCAAAGTCAGGCGCTGCTGTTCATCAGTCGACGAGAGACACAGAGAGAGAGACAGACAACAGTGCGGCCATGTCACCCCCCGCCCGCCAGTCACCCCCACCCGCCCAGTCACCCCCCACCCCCCAGTCACCCCCAACACCCCCCCAGTCACCCCCCACCCCCCAGTCACCCCCAACCCCAGTCACACACACAGACAGTGAGGAGCCAATGTCAACACCTGAGGGAGCATAACATTTAATATGACTGATGGAATATATAATATTAATCCTTATATTTGATATTGTGCCTCATCACATCTTCGTAACATCTCAAACTGTTTCACAGAATATACCGGTAAGTAAATTGACAGTATTTGTGGGCGAAACGCGGCAGCCAACGATACAAATCGACGACCCACAAACATCCGTGGATTGATTGAGTAAATTATTATCAGAATATATTTAGAGGGGAGGAAAAATAACCCCGGAAAGTGATCCAACAATTGACTAACTAATGCCTTCCGATTTATTGCCAGGTAAACAGAGCCATGCTTGTCAGGTAAGGAAATTTGCCTATGGTATCGCCCTCACCAGCCCGGGAATCGAATCCATGTGGTCAAGCTTACGAGGCGCTCGCTCTAACCACTGAGCTGTAGGACTCGAGGAAAAGTGCGAGTTGCAGGAAAACTGTACAAGTTGTGGAAAATCAGATTGTCTAAATAATCTACACTGCGAACGTATAATTTAATACAGCCGTTAAGTGCCCAAACAGTGATGGGTTAAGAGCACATTTCCTCCGACTCAATGCATGATGGCCTGTCAACACATGCACATTGAAAGCCAAGCGCTGGTATGGCACTGAATCGCGGGTTTGTTGTGGCTTCTAGTTTTCCCATCAGCATAAATGCGAAGAAGAAATATCTTGTGGAAACAGTTCATGACGATCTCGCTTGTGGTCAGCTTTTGAGGAAGAAAGAAACCAGTAAAAACCTGAATATCTAAAGGTTAGCCTTTACAACAACAACAAGAAAATTACACTTGTAAGTTGCCTTTCACGTTCAGAGGATGCCACAGGGTACTGGATAATCAGTGTTTCGGACCCGAGCTGAGGGTTGGGATGGTGGAGGTTGGATCAAAAGCAATGTTGAAGAATAGGGTCTTGAGATGGCACATATCAGAACTTGGATGAGTGTAAACTCCTCGCAGCTTAATGTAGTCAATCCAGAATCCATACTCTGTGGCTCCCATCTATGTTTTCACTTCTGTGGATCTGAAGCCTTCAACCACACTCGGCCCTCCCTGAGACACGACAAACCAATGCGCAACTTAGGCATCCGGTTCGAACCCCAGCTGTCCTCCCTTCCTCAAATCCAGTCACTAACAGAGAGACACGCAGACAGATAGGACACACAGACAGACAGAAAGAGAGAAAGACAAACAGTGGCTCCTCTGGTTCCGGTCTGCTCCACATCCCCCGCCCCAATCGCCCTACCATTGGTGGTCGGGCCTTCAGCCTCTCAGCCCCGAGGCTCTGGAACTCTAACACTGCCCTGTTCTCCATTACCCTTATTTCTGCCCTTCCCTCTCAAATGTCATCTCCCAGCTGTTGGTCACTCAACAACCCCTCCTCACCCCTCTACTGACCAACACGATCAAGCAGTCTCTCTCTCCCGGCTCTGTTCCTCATCCATTAAATTCACCAGTTATTAATGAACTCCTCGTCATCATCATTATTATTATTATTTTCACGGAAAATTTCCCCACCAAATCACCAAACCGCCAATTAACTAACATAGATGTTCTGGCTGACTTCTCGGGAAACATCGGGAAGGGGCCAGACGGACGGATTGAGGGAGAGAGTTCCAGAGTTTCAGGGCATAGTGGCTGAAAAGGCACAAGGGATGAGCAGGAGGCCGGAGCCGGTTGAGCGGAGGCATTGCCCGGGTGGTAGATTGGGGACTGAGGAGGTCGGAGAGGTAGGTTAGGGCGGTGGTAGGAAGTGAAGTGATTTGAAGACGGGTGTGAGTAATCAACACACTTCAAGACTCCACAACAAACCAAGCTCCATTTCTGTCTGTTCTGCTGGACGTTAAAGATCTCGCAGCACAATTTGAGAAAGAGACGGATATTTCTCTCCCTGATTTCCCGGCTGACAAAACAATCCCCAGATAACATTGGCCGGTCCCTATGATTGTTTGCTGGTTGTGTGGAGATTGGCTACACATTCACCAAATCCCGACAGTCACTGTGCAGAAAAGCAGAGTTTTGAGCTCCGTTACAGGTTCTGTATCAAATACACGGCTTGTTGTTATTCTTCCCGTTTCCCGGCCCAGGAATATCACTGGCTCCAACAGTCATGACCATCGTGAAATGCAGAGAGATTAGTGACTCCTGTGAGGGTGATGATGAATGTACAAGTCTTTCTCGTGGTCTCCTGGTATCACAGTCACAATCAGCTGATTTCACAAGAAGAGACTAAAGGAGACTTAACAGCCCAGTGACTGGGAGCCGCCCACACACTCACACTGAAACTGAAACCAGTTTGAATCAGGAAGTGCTGAGGGTGAAAATGGCTTCTGGGCTCCAGACTGAGTGCTGGACCGAGGAGATCATTTGCCCGATTTGTCTGGATTTCTTCACTGATCCTGTTAGCCTGGACTGTGGCCACAACTTCTGTCGCTCCTGTATCACCCTGAGCTGGGAAAAGCAGGAGACAAACCGCTGTGCTGTTTGTCAGGAGACATTTCCAGAAAAGAACCTCAGCGTTAATCGGGCCCTGGCGAGTCTAGCAGAGAGAGCTCGGAAATTCAGCCTGACCCCGAGACAGACGGAAATTAAACTTCACTGTGAGAAACACCGGGAGGAATTGAAGCTGTTCTGTGAATCTGACAAGAAATTGTTGTGTTTAGTTTGCAGAGATGCGCGAGAACACAGAGGTCACAGCTTCCTACCCATTGAGGAAGTTGTTGAAATCTACAAGGTAACAGTAAACCTCACGAGGGAGTAAATCTATTCCACTTGATGATTCCAAGTACAAACACTTTTGTTCTGTGTGTTTACTCCAGGAACAAGTGAAATCCTCCTTAGCTTCTCTCACACAGAGGAAGGAAACTGCTCTACAAGGTGAAGCCAAACAGAAACAAAATATTTCACAACTTAAGGTAAGTTTTATTGGGCTGATATCTGGACAATCAGATTGTCTCTATTTATGGTGTATAAAGGGTGTGGGGTCTCAGTGTATCTCTCTTTACTGTGTGTAAATGGTGCGATGTCTCTCTTTACTGTGTATACACGGTGTGATGTCTGACATTTTGCAGGAACAGGCGAGCAGTCTGCAGACCCAAGTCAAAGACGATTTTGCTAAAATACACCAGATCCTGACTGACAGAGAGCAGCGGGTGATGATAGATCTCAGACAGCGAGAGGAGGAGATTTTACAACGGATGGAGACAAACCTGCGAGAGATTCAGAGCAATTTAGATTCAGTTCAACAAGAAATCTCAGAGTTACAGACACAGATGGAAAAAGACGGGCCGATGTTTTTGCAGGTGAAGAGATTACATTATAATTGAGCTCCATATCAGTTGCACACAGTCTGGAGCAAAACATCTAATACTGATTGATAAAGAGATAAGAGATTGAATTGCTAATTTAGTATATCGTAGTGTGTCAGCAGGTCTGACTTTATGTCTCTAGCTATAAACTTACACAATTAACACTTTATGGTGGCTGTGTATCTGAATCCTCTTACCTTTGGAAATCACTTTGAGTGAATAACTTTGCTGTAATAATGACAGTCAACTATGTGCTGTAAAATTCTGTTCTGTGTGTCTGAGTTTACTATGAGGTGTCTTAAAAATTACATGTGTACAGCGTCTTTCATGCCCAATGCCTTGGGAATTCCTCCTGACGTGAAAGGTGCTGTACACATGTAAACTTTTGTTGTTATTCTTGGTGTCTCAGTGTGAGCTCACTTCTGTCTGTTTGATTTCATCAGGAGGAAGCTGCTCGGAAGAAAAGGTATGAAATGATCTTTACCAAATATCCCAGAATTTAATACACAAACAAACACAATGTGCGGTTTCACTTTATAATGAAAAACAGCTGTCATCAACCTCTCTCCTAATAAAAACTTTCATGGACCCATCCCTGCTCACTAACTGCCACCCATCTCCAACCTTCCTTTCCTTTAAGGTCCTTGAAAGCGTTATAACTTCTCAGCTTCACTACGTCCACATATGTCTCTCCCGTCATGAACCCCTCAATCGGGTTTCCTGCCCACAGCACGAAACAGCCTTCAACAATGTGACAAATGACACTCTGTCCATCTGTGATCAGAGCTCCCTCTGTCTTCTCCCCCTCCTGGATCTCTGCTCCCTTTGATACTCTATCCTCTATCTCTATCCTCCTCCAATACTTCGCCTTCAAAGTTGTTTCCTTGATTGGTTCACATCATATCTCTTACACCCAGTTCCATTTTGTCTCCGCAAATCTCTTCTCCTCGCCGTCTCTTGTCCTGAACCTCAAGGCTCTGTCCTCGGTCCTCTCTTCTTTAACCTGTAAATGCCATCTCTTGGTGACATCATCCTCAGACATCTTCCATATGTGCACACATGACCCTCAGATTCATCTCTCTCTGCCTCCAACATGAACCATATGACCACTGCTGGCCTGACAGAATGTTTGTCAAATATCAAGTCCTGAATAAGTGCCAACTTTCTGCAGGTGAATACCAGCAAGACTGAAGCTCACGCCAACACCTCCCAACTCAGGCCCTGGCAGCATCAGTATCAATGGATTCATATACCACCTCACCAAGCCAGTCAGGAACCTAGGTCCCTTGTTCGATCCTCAACTGTCCTTTATCCCCCACCACCATGCCATGATCCGCTCTGTCTTCCCCCACCTCGGCAACATTACATGACTCCATCACTGTCTTACCTCTTCATTACATCCAGACTCGAATATGCCAAAGCCATGTTTCTTTGCCTCCCAAACTCTTACCTCCAAAAGTTGCAGTTATCCAGAACTCTGCAGCTCTTATCCTCCTTCACTCGGCTCCGTGATACCATCTCCTACAGCCTCGCTCGGCTCCACTGGATCCACACCACTCAGATGGTTCGAATTCAAGATAATTGTTCTCAATTTCAAAGCCTTCCACGGCCTTACTCCCTCTTACCTCTCTGTCCAGCAAAGCACGTATCAACCTATCCATTCCCTCCATTCTGCCACCTCCTACCTATCTCCAGCCCGATCTGCCCTACCATTAGCGGCTAGAATTCCAGCTTCTCTGATCACAACATTTGGACCCGGCACCTTGGGACTTCCTTGCCACGTGGAAACCTACTGTATATAGATGTCAATGTGTATTGTACTGCTGCACTATATTCACTGTGTTTGTGTCTCTGTGCGCAGGCAGGAAGAAAATAATGTGGGAGATGGTGGACTGAAACGACTGAGTGAGGCTCTGACGAACCCGAAGTTCAAAAAACAAGTTCTGGAGTGAGTAACACACTGTGGAATTTAATTACGTGGGAAAAAATCACATCGATGTCCTAGAGTGGCCATAAACACAGACAACGTGGCCTCTGACAGGTCATAGTCAGAGTTGGTATCTTCTCTCACCACCTCACTCTCACATAAAGATCCCTTCTGTTCACCACAGTACTCAGTGCTCACAGACATAGCCCAGATCTAGAGACACTGAAAGGATATCCACACAGGAGCCCTGCCCTCACCATGTGGCCAGGCCTCAGGCCCTACTGACTGTAGCCCCAGAGTGAGAGGCCCGGGGGACAGATAATCTCATGCTTGATACCCACCCACACACTCTCCCTTGTCAACCCACAGCACTGCCAACACGGAGGATCTGGTGTCCATCATTCAGAGGAGTAGACTCCCTCCAGCCACTCGCTGATTGATCATGTTACATGCACACTCACTCTCTCGGCCTGTGATGCTGACAGACTGTGTTGCGGCTCCTCACGGCCTAAACAGCCACCCATGGCATCAGCTGGTCTCACTGCCCTGTCCTCATACCCAGGCCACTTACACTGTTATACTGGGCTCTGGATTTCCGCCGTGGGGAAGGCGTGTATACTGCGCCCTGAGGACTTTCAGGGCAGAGGCAGCTATGAGGGGGGCTTTCAGTTGGGCTGTGAGGGAGAGCTCAGTCTGGGTACTCGGGGAGGACCTGCTGCCATGAGATCAGGACACAGGAAGCCTGTGGCCTAGTGACGTAGGCTGGAGAAGACTTGCCTGTGAGTGCGGGGAGTGAGTGCTGTGGTGCCTGAGCTGGTGGAACGAGAATAGGAGAGAAGCCGAGAGGGGGTAGGAGCCAACCCAGGGACACTGGGGTGTGTGCATGGGAGGAAGTGGTGTTTACCAACTTTACCATCCTGCTCGCTCCATCCACTCGGTGTGTACTGGGCTGCTACACGTCCTTGCCCTGCCCGCTCCACCATCAACTCTTCTGCATTCAGTCTTTCCATCACTACCCTGTGGAACTCAATCCTGGAGAACCGCTATCTCTCCTCCTCTTTTGCCTCCTTCAATGCCCATCTCAACACCTTCCCCTTTGACACTGCCTTCGGTTATCCTCCTACCCCAATCTCTTGCACTCCACTCATCTCTAATCCCAACCCCCAGATCAGGTACAAGCCCTCATTGCCTTGGTACGTCTTCCTGACAGGAAAGTCCCTAAACTTGCGATTTGATTTTGTTGCCGCAGAGACTGGGGGACATACGAACCTTCCAACCCCGTCCTTGTAAAGCTCTGAGACATCACTCTGCAAGAAATTAATATAAATGTTAAATGTTTATTCGATCTACCACAACTTAAGAAGGACGCCTGTGTGTGTGTCTGTCTGTGTGTGGGCATGTGCGGGTGTTCCTGACCCTGGTTCCAGCGCCTTGCGACTTGCTCCCCACGTGAAAGGCTCCTGTATATACATGTCAATGTGTTTGTGTCTCCGTGTCCAGGCTGCAGGACCATAATCTGGGAGATTGTGGAGTGAAGCAACTGTGTGAGGATCTGAGGAAACTGGAGTGTAAAATACCGAGTCTATGGTAAGTAACACACTGTGGACTTGGTGTCAGTAATTGGCTCTGAACACAGATTATTATATCCTGAGCAGCTGTGGACAATATTAATTCTAAAAGTTCCGGAAAGCTACGAGGACTGAATCAGCGGTAGGGTTTTGAGGACAAGTCAATTGGTGCAGATACTCTTCCCACTCACTTACTGCTGACTCTGTGAGACACAGTATTTACAGTTTGGTGGGTGTCCTATCCAGAACATAGAGTGATATTTCCCTCTCACGGGGGACCTTACACAGCTTTAGCTGATTAATCTGCAGCAGCACCTATAATTATAATAATATTAATTGAATTTGCTATAGTGCTTTACACGTCTTCTAGTCGTCTCAAAGCGCTTCACAGAAAATACTGTAAAGCCAATTGACTGCATTTTTGTGGGTGAAACGCGGCAGCCAATTGTGCACAGCAATGACCTACAAACTGTCGTGGATTGTAGTGAACAAATTGTTATTGGGTTTTTTTAGGGATTTTTTTCAGGCATGTGTAGTAAGGAAAATTGCCCAAGGTTTCTCCGTGCTGGGATTTGAACTCAGGTCTCTCGCTTGTGAAGCCAGGTATTAATTGCGCACCCCCAGGGCATATTAACTATTTGACTGACGTCAACACAAAATGACAGGGAATGTTTTGCCCATTCACATTGACAACGGCTATTACAACACAAGCAGCTTTCTCAACGCAATATTTTGTTTTTAGTTGTTGGCAACAAATCACTATATATCGATCAAAATTAAGAGTCACAGTGAATCAGACTGAAGGTTCCTACACTCCAACCCCCACCCACGCCCAGCACACACTGTGTGGTCACCGAAACTCCAATTGCACCAAACTACACCCAATCCTGCAATCCTGAATGTAAGTGTCTGTTCCACGTACAGCGATATTTTAACGTGAAGGTGGAAAAATGTCAGCCCCGGCCCCTTCCTCCTGTCCCACACAATCCATCCCATCCACAGTCTCTTATGGTAGTCAGCGTTGTATTCACTTTAATCCCTTTTATGGCTCCGTGTCTCTCATCTCCAGGCTGTGTAATAAATAATAATACGCACTGTGTTTACTCTGATCCCTGTTATGTTTCCTTGTCTGTGATTGTTAGGCTGAGCGACATCGATCTGACAACTGATAGGACCGATAACCTGTCCTCCGATCTCAGAATAAACCACACACTGACGGAGCTGATCCTGAATGATAATAATCTGGGAGATTGTGGAGTGAAGCGACTGTGTGAGGCTCTGAGGAACCCGGAGTGTAAAATACAGAGACTGGAGTAAGTAACACACTGTGTCTCCAGAGTCTGAATGACTCCAATATCTCAATGTGTTTATTGTGACTCTCTGATCAGTGCGGCTGAATATTGTGACAGGAATCGGTGTGACAGTGTGAGGCCACAAGACATATTTTACATCAAACTCTCAACATGTATTAACGTGTGTGTGTCTGTGTGTGTGTGTGTGTCTGTCTGTGTGTGTGTCTCTCTATCAATCGCAGCCTCGCCCGACCGCTCCACACACTGTGGGTTGCAGTACTCTACTATTGTCAGCCGAGTGTCTGACACACACATAAACCTGTCATCAGGCTTAGGGTTAAGCCTGATGACAGGTTTGTGTGTGACAGGTTGCACTCCAAACCAACCTCCTGACAGTTTCACATCTGACTGGAAATTTGTGTGTATGGAATGGAAAGCTTCTGATTTACTGGGAGACTTTTAAGATAAATTGTGGGTGAATCTAAAAGCAGTCTCACTGGGAGCTCAGAGCAGCATTGAATAATATGTGTTTGTTTGTCTGTGTTTATCCGCGTGCGTGTGTGTGTCTGTATGTGTTTGTGTGTGTTTGCGCGTATGTCAGTGTGTGTTTTCTGGGTGTGTCTGTGTATGTTTCCGTGTGCGTGTGTTTCTGTGGGTGTGTATGTTTACGATTGTATGCGTTTCTCTTTGTGTTCTGTTGTTATATGCTTTTGTGTGTTACTGTGTGTGGGTCTGCCCGTATGTGCGTTGTTTGTGAGTGTTTGTGTTTGTGTGTGTATCTATGTGTGTGATTGTGTGTCTGTGTTATGGGTTTATGTTTGTCCGTGTGTACCTGTGACTATATTTGCATAAGAGTTTGTTTGTGTGCATATGTATGTGTATCTGTGCATGTTTGTTTTTGCCTATTTGTGCACATTCGTGTCTCTGGGTATGTGTGTGTGTATGTGTGCATGAGCGTTTGTGTGTGTGAGACTCCTGCAAACTGTCCAGCACAGTCATGTATGATGTTGGTGCTTCCTCCCTAATCCTGAGACATTTAACTGAGGTCAATGATTCCATGTGTATTCCCAACTGGCCTTAGCCCCCGGACGCAAATATATTTGATGGAAAAATCATATCCTGAGATAGTTTTTTGTTGGTATTTTACAGTGAAAACGCCTGTGCAAAACCCTCACCCAGAATAAAGTCTGCGCAGCTTCAGCCCTGAGTTAGCCTGTGTCTGCTCACACACTGCAGTCTCTGCCCTGTAGCTCAGTGGTTACAGCCCTCGCCTCGCTAGCGAGAGGGCCTGGGGGTGATTCCTGGCAGAGCAAAACCTTACGGATGTCTCCTTACTCCACTCGTGTCTGTTTGCTTCGCCGTCAGTCATAACCCGGTTGTTAATTGCAGATCACATTTCCATGGTTAATATTCCCTTCAAATAAATATTTGTGAGAGACCGTTAGAGAGACTGAGAGATACAGGGGGAATGAGAGAGAGAGAGAGAGAGAGAGAGAGAGACGGACAGAGAGATACATAGACAGATAGGGAGACTGAGAGAGAAGAGAGACTGGGTGAGAGAAAGACAGAGTGATCAATAGACAGAGAGAGTGTGAGAGGGAGACTAGGGGAGAAGAAGTATAATGAGAGAGAGAGACTGAGTTAGAGAGAGAAAGAGGGAGAGAAAGAGAATCAAGAAGAGACTGAAAGAGACAACGAGGGAGACTGAGACAGAGTGACAGACTGAGAGAAAGACAGACAGAGTGAGAGAAAATAGGGTAGATTAAATATAATATGTAGTGACTGTCTATTTTGTGGGAGAGACGAAGAGATAGTGACTGAAAGAGAAAGAGCGACAGATAGAGATAGAGAGAGACAGTGATAGTGAATGAAAGTTATTGATTGACAGAGAGAGACAGAAAGAGACACTGTTAGACACATATAGAGAGACTGAGAAAGAGATTGAGAGAGAGAGAGAGAAATTGAGGGATAGAGGCTGAAAAAGTGAGAGAGAGTGAGACTGAGAGAAAATATGTTTTCAACCGTAGCGAATGTGTGTTTTGTGGGGAACAGATACAGAGTGATTGAGAGAGAGAGAGAGAGAAGAGAGATTGGGATAAACTTCGGGA
>NW_024704819.1:94852-233095 GCF_018977255.1 Callorhinchus milii
ACTCAGAGCTGCATGGGAATCGCGACTTCACTTTGATATCCTGACGGCCTGGTTCAAGGATCGCTAACGTATTCCAGACACAGCCAAATAAACACCATCCGCTAAACGCCTGCCAGTGAACACCAGCATTAACGATTAAACACCACCACGAAACAACAGCGAGCAGCCACTGAACACCAGATTGCAGCCATTCAACACGAGCTGACAGCCATTAAACACCAGATAGCTGCCACAAAACACCAGTTTGCAGACACAGATTAACAACCACAGCCAATGAACATCAGCAACAGATGCGCACACACAGAAACACGGGAGCACATACACAGACGCACACAAATAATGATCTGCATACACACTGTTAACTTCAGACTATAAAGAGTTCTCCCTGCTAATATCAGAGAGCCAGAGCCACTAAACTGCTGGAAGATATTAAACACCACCTGTAACAACAACAGACAGACACATGAAAGCAAAGATGCACAATGGATTCATACAGATCATAAAACCACACGCAGACACATAGACACTCTCCGTAAATATCTGACTAAATTGAGGTGTTCACTGTTAAGATCAGACGATATAGCCGTCATTGTTAAAATCATTAGACACACAAAACATACAGAGAGACGACAAACACACACTGTGAGACGCACAAACACACACAGACACACATATGCGTAAATATAGAAAAACTCACTCGTTCACACAGCCGCTAAACACCTGCCAATAAGACACCAGCCGTAGCCACTAAACACCACACAGCCAATAAATACCAGCCAGCAGCCAATAAACACCACCATAGCCAATAAACACCAGCTTGCATACACTCAACACGAGATGGCAGCCACTAAACACCATTTAACTGCCACAAAACACCAGCTTACAGGCACAGATTAACAATCACAGTCAATGATATCAGCAACAGATGCGCACACATAGAAACACGGGATTACATACACAGACACACACAAATACAGATCTACATACACAATGTTAACATCAGGCTACATAGAGGTGTTTCCTATTTATATCAGACAGCCAGAGCCATGAAACAGCTGGAAGATATTAAACACCATCTGTTACAACAACAGACACATAAACATCAAATCAAAGATTCACGCATAGATTCATACAGATCAGAAACACATATACGCTCTCCGTAAATATCTGACCATATTGAGATGCCTCTGTTAATAACAGACGAATAGCCGTCATTGTTAAAATCATTATATAGACACACAAACAATCACACACAGCGAGACGCAAAAACACACATAATGAGACGCACAAACACACGCATATCCGCAAACATAGAAACACACAATCGATCACGGAAACGCAGACAGACACACTCCACACCAGCTAGAAGTCAACAGATGCAATTTAGCAACTAGTAACCAACTTCCGCAATCACTAAACAAAACCAGCCTCTAAACATTAGCGACCAGCCACTGAATAACAGCCACAGCGACTGAACACCAACAACAGGTGCGCACAGACAGACGCACAGAAACTCGGATACATGGGAACACATATACATACACACACACATATACAGAACTGCATACACGCTGTTAACAAAAGACTATACAGCGGTGCTCCGGGTTAGTATCAGACAGTCACAACCACTAAACAGCTGGAAGATATTAAACGCCATCCGCAACACAGACACATAGATTCACACAACCACATACAGGCCAATAAACACAGGCAGACACACAAACTCGCTTTGTAAATAGCTGACTATATTGAGGTGCACACTGTTAATATCTGACATTATAACCGTCATTGTTAGTATCATTATATAGACACACACAGCGAAACACCAGCCATAGCCAGTAAACAACACTACAGCCTATAAGCAACAGCAGCAGCCAACAAACACCAGGCAGCAGCCGGTAAACACCAGCTTGCAGCTATTCAACACAAACTAGCAGCCACTAAACGCGAGACAGGTGCCAAAAAACACCATCTTGTAGGCACAGAATAACAGCCACAGCCAACGAACAACAGATGCGCAACAGATGCACAGCGACAGATGCGCACACAAGAGAAACACGGGAGTACATATACAGGCACACACAACAGATCTGCATATACACTATTAACATCAAGAATATACAGAGATGGTCCCTGTTAACATCGGACAGCCGGGACACTAAAGCTCGAAGATATTAAACACCATCTGCAACAACAACAGACATGAAAGTATAGAAACTCACAGACCAAAACACAAGCAGACACATATACACACTCTGTAATATCTGACTATATTTAGTTGCTCATTGTTAATATCAGACAATATAGCCGTCGTTGTAAAATTATATGACACACAAACACACATATGCATAAACATAGAAATCTACTCCATCACAAATCACAGACAAAATAAGTTCAAATCACCAAGCTAAGAGTCGCTAGAACACAAATTCGCAGCCAATATACACGTTCCAAAAACAATAAACACCAACCGAGTCAATAAACTTCACCCACAGTCAATAAACAGCAGCCACTAAAACCCTGCCAATAAACACCAGATAGCACTGAACACCGTCTAGCAGTCAATAAGCACCAGATATCTGCCACTAAACACCTGCCACAGTCACTGCAAACCAGCTGCAGCCACTAAACAACAGCTGCCAGCCACAAACACCGGCTAACAGCCATAAAACACCATCTCACAGCCACAAAACACCATCTCGCAACAGAAACACCATCTCACAGCCACAAAACACATCTCACAGCCACAAGTCACCAGTTTGCAGTCACAAACACCGGCCAGCACCAATAAACACCGGCCAGCAGCCACTAAACACCAGCCAGCAGACACAGAATAACAGACACAGACACTGAACACCAGCAGCAGATGCGCACACAGAGATAGACAGAAACACAGACACATATACGAACATACACAGACACACACAAATACAGATCTACATACAAACTGTTAACAATAGATTATATAGAGGTGCTCCCTATTAATATCAGACAGCCAGAGCCACGAAACAAGATATTAAACACCATCTGTAACAACAGACAGAACACATGAAAGCAAAGATTCACAAATGTATTCATACAGACCACAAAACATAGGCAGACACATATACACACTCTGTAAATATCTGACTATATCGAAGTTCTCACTGTTATATCAGACGATATAGCCGTTATGGTTAAAAATCATTATATAGACGCACAAACACAGTGAGGCGCACACACCACACAGACACACATATACGAAAACATAGAAACACACACTCGATCACAGATAAGCAGACAGACCACACATATAATGCACCAGCTAGAAGTCAACAGATGCAATTTAGCAACTATAAACAACTTCCACGATCACGAAGCATGACCACCTGCCACTAATCATCAGTTAGAAGCCAATGAATAACAGGGAACACGACTGACAACCAGCAACAGGTGCGCACAGACAGACACACAGAACACAGACACATTGACACATATTCACAGACACACACACATAAAGATCTGCATACACCCTGTTAACACAGATTATACAGAGGTGCTCCCTGTTAACATCAGACAGCCAGAGCCACGAAACAGCTGGAAGATATCAAACAACATCCGCAACAACAAGAGATACAAACACACGAAAGCATAGATTCACGCAACTACATACAGGCCAACAAACACAGGCAGACAATATATCCGTCATTGTAAAATTATATAGACCACAGAGACACACAAAAACACATATGCACCAACACAGAAACACAAACTCGATCACACATACACAGACACACAAACATGCAAAGCACCAGCTTGGGTCGCTAGACACAAATTAGCAGCCAAGAAACTCCTTCCACAATCAAGAAACATCAACCAGTTTCAACAAACTCCACCCACAGTCATTAAACAGCAACCACTAAACACCTGCCAGTAAACACCGGCTCTCAGCCAAAAACCACCAGCTTGCAGCCACTGAACACCGGCAAGCAGCCAATAAACACCAGTTAGCAGCCAATAAACACCGGCTAGCAGCCAGAAACACCAGCGAGCAGCCATAAACCACCAGCTAGCAACCAGTAAACACAAGATTGCAGCCAATAAACACCAGCCACAGCCATTACAAACCAGCTATCAGCCACAAACACCGGCTGTCAGCCACAAACCACCAGATCGCAGCCACTGAACACCAGTTAATAGCCACAAACACCAGACTGCAGCAACTAACCACCAGTCAGCAGCCACTAAACACCAGCCACAGCAAACCAGCTGCAGCCACTAAACACACCTACACGGACTAACACCACCAGCCAGCAGCCACTAAACACCAGTCAGCAGCCACTAAACACCAGCCGCAGCCATTAAACACCAGCTGGCAGCCACTACACCCTGCTAGCCGCCAATAAATACAAGATAACAGCACACACAACACCAGCTTCGAGACACCAAACACCAGCATGCAGCCACAAACACCAGCCAGCAGCTTCCAAACACCGGCAACTACTAAACACCGGCCACCAAACACCGGCTCGTAGCCACTAAACACCGGCCACCAAACACCAGCTCGTAGCCACTAAACACCGGCCACCAAACCAGCAGTTGGCACTGAATAGCAGCTACAGCCACTGAAAAACAGCAACAGATGCGCACACACAGACAAAGGAACAAAGACACACACACACATACACACAGATCTACATACACATTGTAACATCAGACTGTAGAGAGGTGCTCCCTGTTAATATCAGAGAACAGAGCCACGAACCAGCTGGAAGATACTAAACACCCTCTATAAAAACAACAGACACAGACACATGATTGCATAGATTGACACATAGATTCGTACAGACCAGAAAACAGAGGCACACACATATACACACTTTGTAAATATCTGACTATATGGAGGTGCTCATTGTTAATATCAGACAATATAGCCGTCATTATTAATATCATTATATAGACAAACCCAGCGAACACACAACCATACGCATAGACACACATACTCGATCACACACACCAGCTACAAGAGAACATACGCGAATTAGCAGCCAATAAACACTCCCAGAGTCACGAAACACCACCCACAGCCACTGAAATCCAGACACAACCAACAAACACCAGCCGCTGAAGATCTGCCACAGCCACCGAGCAAAAGGGAGCGGCCACAGCCGCTAAACACCAGCTTGCAGCCATTCAACACCAGTTTGTAGGCACAGATTTACAACCACAGCAAATGAACATCAGCAACAGATGCGCACACACAGAAACACAGAAACACATACACAGACACACACAAAAACAGATCTACATACACAGTGTTAACATCAGACTACACAGAGGTGCTCCCTCATAACATCAGACAGCCAGAGCCACGAAACTGCTGGAAGATGTTAAAAACCATCTGTAACAACAGCAGACACAGACACATGAAATCAAAGATTCACAAATGGATTCATACAGACCATAAACACAGGCAGACACATACGCACACTCCCTAAATATCTCAATAATTGAGGTGCTCACAGTTAATATCAGGCGATAAAGTAGTCATTGTTAAATCATTATATAGACACAAACAAACACACAGAGAGAGACGCACGAACACACAAAGACACACAAATGCGCGAATATAGAAACACACACTCGATCACATACACACACATATGCGTGCAAGTACCAATGCGCACACGATCACAGATATTCAGACATACATACATGATGCACCAATTAGAAGTCAACAGACGCAACTTAGCAACTGATAAACAACTTACACAATCGGTAAACACAACCCGCAGTCACTAAACACCAGCTAACAGCCACTAAACACCAGCTAACAGACACAGAATAACAGATAGAGAAACTGAACACCAGCAACAGATGCGCACACAGAGATAGACAGAAACACAGACACATAGACGAACATACACAGACACACACACATACTGATCTACGTACGCACAGTTAACATCAGATTATATGGAGGTGCTCCATGATAATGTCAGACAGCCAGAGCCACTAAAAAGGTAGAAGCTATTAAACACCCACTGTAACACAACGTACATAGACACATGAAAGCAAAGATTCACAGATAGATTCATAGAGACCACAAAAAACGGGCGCACACAAATACGCGCTCCGTAAATATCTGACGATATTGAGGTGCTCACTGTTAATATCAGACAATATAGCCCTCATTGTTAAAACATTATATAGACACGCAACAAACACACAACGTGAGACACACACACATGATACAACAAGATTCAACAGATGCAATTTAGCAACTGACAAACAACTTCCACAATCACTAAACAAAAGCACAGCCACTAAACACCAATTGGCAGACACACATACAAATCTACATACACATTCTTAACATCAGACTATATAGAGGAGCTCCCTGTTAATATCAGACAGCCAGAGCCGCTAAACATCTAGAAGATATTAAACGCCATCCGCAACAACAGCAGAAACAGACACATGATAGCATAGATTCACAAAACATAGAGGCCAACGAACAAAGCAGACACATAAACACACTCTCTAAATATCTGACGACATTGAGGTGCTCACTGTTAATATCAGACGATATAGTCTCAATGTTAAAATCATTATACAGACACACACAGCGAAACGCACAAACATACACTGACACACATTTGAACGCACATAGGCACACATACTCGATCACGCAGACACACACCAGCTACAAGTCAACAGACGCGATTTATCAGCCAATAAACGCTTCCACAGTCACTAAACACCACCCAAAGCCACTGAAATCCAAACCCAAACAACAAACACCAGCCGCTAAACACCTGCCAATAAACACCAGTGAGCAGCCTAAAACTACCAGCTTACAGCTACCAAACACCAGCCGCAGCCACTAAACACTAGCTAGCAGCTACCAAACACCAGCTAACAGCCACTAAACACCTGTCACTAAACACCAGCTACTAGCCACTAAACACCAGCTGGTAGCCACTATACAACGGCCACCAAACACCAGCGAGTTGGTACTGAATAGCAGCTACAGACACTGAACACCAGCAACAGATGCGCAAACGTAGACAAAGAAACAAAGTCACACATACACACATACAGATCTACACACACATTGTCAACATCAGACTATATAGTGGTGGATCCCTATTAATATCAGAAAACCAGAGCCACTAAACAGCGAGATATATTAAACACCCTCTATAACAACAACAGACACATAATAGCATAGATTCATACATAGATTCATACAGATCAGAAAACACAGGCACACACATATACACACTCCGTAAATATCTGACTATATTGAGTTGCTCACTGTTAATATCAGACAATATAGCCGTCATTGTAAAATTATATACACAAACACACATATGCATGAACATAGAAACACATACTCGATCACAATTAGGCAGACACACACACACCCGCTACAAGTCAACAAACGAGATTTAACAGCCAATAAACACTTCCATTAGTCACTAAATTCCAGACACAGCCAATAAACACCATCCGCTAAACGCCTGCCAGTAAACACCAGCCTTAACGACTAAACACCACCACAGCCACTGAACCCCAGTTTGCAGCCACACAACACGAGATGGCAGCCACTAAACACCAGATAGCTGCCACAAAACACCATTTTGCAGGCACAGATTAACAACCACAGCCACTGAAAACCAGCAACTGATGTGCACTAAGAGACAGATCAAAACACAAAAACACGGGCAAACATACACATACAGATCTACATACACACTGTTAAAATCAGACTATATAGAGGTGCTTCCTGTTGATATCAGACAGCCAGAGCCGCTAAACATCTGGAAGTTATTCAATACCAACCGCCACAACAACAGACACAGACACATGAAAGCATAGATTCACACAGACCAACAAACACAGGCAGACGACACATATACAAACTCTGTAAACATCTGACTATATTGAGGGGCTCACTGTTAATATCAAACAATATAGCCGTCATTGTAAAATTATATAGACACAGAGACACACAGACACACATATGCATAAACATAGAAACACATACTCGATCACAAATACACAGACATACAAACATGCAAAGCACCAGCCGGTAGTCAGCAGACACAAACTAGCTGCCAATAAACACCAGCCAGAGTCAGTAAACTCCACCCACAGTCAATAAACACCAGACGTTAACCACCTGCCAATAAACACCAGATTGCAGCCATTCAACACGAGCTGGTAGCCACGAAACACCAGATAGCTGCCACAAAAACCAGCTTGCAGATTAATATAACCACAGCCAGTGAACCTCAGAACAGATGCGCACACACGGCAGTACATACACAGACACACACAAATACAGATCTACACACACACACTCTTAACATCAGACTATATAGATGTGCTCCCTGTTAATATCAGACAGCCAGAGCCGCTAAACATCTAGAAGATATTAAATACCATCCGCAACAGCAACAGACACAGGAAAGCATAGATTTACACAGACCAACAAACACAGGCAGACACATATACACACTCTGTAAATAGTTGACGATATTCAGGTGCTCACTGTCAATATCAGACAATATAGCGGTCATTGTAAAATTTTATAGACCACAGAGTCACACAAACACACATATGCACAAACATAGAAACACATAGCAGCCAATAAACATTTTCCACAATCAATAAACACCAGCCAGAGTCAATAAACTCCAGCCACACTCAATAAATACCAGCCATTAACCACCTGCCAATACACACCAGCTAGCAGGCACTTAACACAGCCGCAGCCACGAAACACCAGCTGCAGCCACTGAACACAAGTTGACAGCCAGAAACACCAGATACAGCCACTAAACATCAGCCGCAGCCACTAAACACCAGGCGGCAGTCACGAAAAACCAGCCACAGCCACGACTAACCAGCTGCAGCCACTAAACACCAGCTTGAAACCATAAACACCGGCTCTGTAACAACAACAGACACAGACACATGACAGCGTAGATTCACACATAGATTCATACAGATCAGAAAACACAGGGACACACATATACACACTCGGTAAATATCTGACTATACTGAGGTGCTCACTATTAATATCAGACATTGTAGCCGTCATTCGTAAAATCATTATATAGACACATACAAACACACAGCGAGACGCAGAAACACAAAGGCACACAAACATAGAAACACACCCTCGATCACACGCACACACACAAACACACACACATGATGCACCAGCTAGAATTCAACAGATGCAATTTAGCCACTAGTAAACAACTTCCCCAATCATTAAAGACAGCCCACAGCCACAAAACACCAGCCAGCAGCCACTGTGCACCTGGTAGCAGCCACTTAACACGAGCTAACAGCCACTGAATAACAGCCATAGCCACGGAACACCAGCTACAAATGCATGCACACAGATAGACAGAAACGCAGACACATAGACGAACATATAAATTTGTTTGTGTTTAATTGTGTTATATGTCTAAGTGCCTGTGTTTGAATTTGTTTTGTTTGATTCTGTGTGTGCTTGTGTGTATCTTGCGTGTTTGGGTGTGCGTGTGTGTTTCTGAAAATGTGTGCGTTTGTTCAGCTGTTTGTGTGTGTGCGATAGTGTGTGTGCGTGTCTGTGCATCTGGGTTCGTGTGTGCGATTGTGACTGGGTGTGCACTCGTATGCTTTTGTGTGTGTTTTGCTTGTGTGCGTATTTGTGTCCATGTATGTATTTGTTTGTGGTGAATTTCTGTGTATGTGTGCGTGTGTTTTTGTGTGCGTGTGCTCATTTCTTTGTGTGTGTGTGCTTTGCGCGTTTGCTTTAGTGCTTGTCTGTGTGTGTGTATGTGTGTGTGTTTCTGTGTGTGTATTTGTCTATGGGTCATGTGTTTGTTTGTTTGTTTGTTTGTAGTGTACCTGTGTGTGTTTGTTAGTTTTTGTGTGCGTATCTCGTTGCAGTGTTTACTCTGATCCCTGTTACGTCTCTGTGTCTCTGATCTCCAGGTTGGACAGTAACAATCTGACAGCTGATTGTACGAGGATCTGACCTCCGCTCTCAGCACAAACCACTCACTGACGGAGCTGCACCTGAATAATAATAATCTCGGAGATTGTGGAGTGAAGCGAGTGTGTGTGAAGCTCTGATGAAAATGGAGTGTAAAATACAGAGTCCGTGGTAAGTGACGTACAGTGTCTCCAGAGTCTAAATGACTCCAATATCTCATTTTGTTAATTGTGTCTGTCTGATCAGTGCGGCTGAATATTGTGACAGTAATCGGTGTGACAGTGTGAGGCCACAAGTCATCTTTTACATCAAATTCTCGACATGCGTTAATAAGAAACTGTGTGGCAGAAACTCCAGCTCTAGTGACATGTGGATAGTCACAACTCTGACCACTAAACTGGCTCCAATCCCCAAACCCCCTCTCATTGTATCTAATCCCGAAGCTCCTGCCCTGTTCCCGTCAATCCCTCCACACACTGTGGGTTTGCAGTTGTCTACTATTGTCAGCCGTGTGTCTGATACACACACAAACCTGTCACCGGGCTTCAAACTCTCCAAAGCAACCTCCTGACAGCTCCACATCTGACTGGAGATTTGTATGTGTGAAATGGAGGCACATTCTCTCCTGGTCAGAGTCGATAAATTGTGGACGAATCTAGAAGCAGCCTCACTGGGACCTCGGAGCAGCACTGAATAATGTGTGTTTGTTTATTAGTATTCTTCTCCATGCATGTGTCTGTTTCTCTGTGTGTGATGTTTATGTGTGCGTCGGTGTGTCTTTCTCTGTGTATTCTGTGTACGTGTGTTTCTGCGTGTGTATTTTCTTTCGCTTGTATGAGTGCTTGACTCTGGTTATGATTTCCTGTTTGTTTATGATTTTGTGTGCTGTGTTTGTGAATGTTCGTGCGTGTGCATCTGTGAGTGAGATTGTGTGTGTGAGTCTTACGGTTGTTTGTTTGTGGGTAGTTATATGTATGTATGTGTTTATGCATGCATGTGTTTGCATTTGTGTGTTTGTTTGTGTATTATGTGTGTATATTTGTGTGCGCAATGGTGGAACTTGTGCGGCTCAGTCATGCATGATGTTAGGGCTTCCTCCGTAATCCTGAGACGTTTAACTCACCCAGGTCAATGATTCCGTGCATATTCCCAACTGGCTTTAGCTGCCGGACGAAACAAAAATTATGGAAAAATCATGACCTCAGGAAGTTTTCTGTTGGTATCTTTACAGTCAAAACGTCTGTGCAAAACCCTCACCAGGAATAACCTCTACACAGCTTTAGCCCTGTGTTACCCTGTGTCTGCTCACACACTGCAGTCTGAGTCCTGTAGCTCAGTGGTTAGAGCCCTCGCCTCACTAGCGAGAGGGCCTGGGGGTGATTCCTGACAGAGCAAAACCTTACAGATGTTTCATTACTCCACTCGTGTCTGTTTGCCTCGCAGTCAGTCACAATCCGGTTGTTCGACGATTTGCAGATCGCTTTTCCAGCGTTAATAATCCCTTCAAATAAATATTTCACACAAAAAATATGGAATCAATTCACTTTACATTATATCCTCTGAAGAACTTTGAGGCGTCTCCAAGACATGATGAGGCGCTGTATCACATGCCAGGATTATTATTATATTATATGTTATATCTGGATATCGGGAAACACTCTGAGGCCCCCTCGCTGGGGGCAGGGACTGTCTGAGGGTCGTTTCCATCTCTGTATCCGCTTGTGGCCTCTAACGCCTCTTCCTTCCGTGGGTGACGGCCTGTAGTAGGTGACAGTGGGTTATACCCACTGTGTTTACTCTGATCCCTGTCATGTCTCTGTGTCTCTGATCTCCAGGTTGGACAGTAACAGACTGACCGATGGCTGCACTGATGATCTGGTCTCCGTTCTCAGTACAAACCGCTCACTGAGGTTCCTGGACCTGAGGTCTCACTCCTTCACAGACGGCTCTGTCCGCGCTCTCCGCCGCCTCATGCAGACCTGCACCAGTCTGGAGAGGATCGGGTGAGTGTTTGTGTCAGTGTTTAATGTGATAAACGCAGAGAGAAAGGGCTGCGTATCAGAATGGAAAAAAGTTTGAAGGGATTTATTTATTTATTAAACTGCTACATGAAGAGTTTACAGTTTGTATCATTATCCCATGGATTTATTTCCTGTTTAATGTGTTTCAGACTGTGGGGGAATAGGTTCAGTTCAGACGGAGACAATCAGCTGTTGTCACTGCGGGGAATCAGAGCTGAGCTGTCAGTGACAGTGTGCGCTGACTGACGCAGTGACTGTCCAAACATTCTGTGCAATATGGAATATATTCTGGACACTGTAGTGACTGATTATTACAGATGTTGATCCTGATTTCTCTCCCATCTCTGCTCTGGGGACCGTTATTGACACACACCGTGGGCGAGAGAGCAGTCAGTCTCTGTGTGTGTTTGTGTGTGAGAGGGTGTGTGTGGAGTCTTGTCTTGTAGCTCAGTGGTCAGAGCACTCGCTTTCCAAGTGAGAGACCTGAGTTCAATCCAGGCAGAGAGCGAAACCTTGGGCAAGTTTCCTTACTCCACACAGAGCCTAATAATAATCCCTCCAAAAAAAACCCCAAACATCTCCGACTGTTTGTGGGACATTGCTGTGCGCAATTGGCTGCGCGTTCGCCACAAATATACAGTCGATTCACTTTACAGTGTGCTCTGTGAAGCGCTTTGGGACGTCCTCCTGACGTGAAAAGCGCTATATAAATGGTAGGATTATTATTCTTATTATTATTATTATTATTAGCAGTCAGTATGTGTGAGTGAGAGAGAAGTTAGTGTGCGAGAGAGAATGAGCAGTTAGTATGTGTGTGTGTGTGGGAGAGACAGTCAGTATGTGGGTGTGAGAGCAGTCAGTGTGTGTGTAGGTGTGTGTGTGTGAGAGCAGTCAGTGTGTGTGAAAGCAGTCAGTATATGTTTATGTGTGTGTGTGTGGGGGGAGCAGTCAGTATGTGTGTGGGAGAGCAGTCAGTATGTGTGTGAGAGAGAGCGGTTAGTGTGTGTGTGTGAGAGAGCAGTCAGTGTGTGTGAGAGAGAGCAGTCAGTGTGTGTGTGAGCAGTCACTGTGTATGTGTGAGAGAGCAGTCAATGTGTGTGAGAGCGATCAGTGTGTGTGTGTGAGAGTAGTCAGTATGTGTGTATATGTGTGTGTGGGGGGAGAGCAGTCAGTATGTGTGTGTGTGTGTGAGAGAAGTCAGGGTGTGTGTATGACAGCAGTCAGTGTGTGTGTGTGTACGTGTGTGAGAGAGCAGTCAGTGTGTGTGTATGGAAGCAGACAGTGTAGTGTGTGTGAGAGCAGTCAGTATGTATGTGTGTGTGAGAGCAGTCAGTATGTGTGTGTGTTGGGGGGAGGGGGAGAGCAGTGTGTGTGTGTGAGAGAAGTCAGTAAGTGTGTGTGTGTACGTGTGTGTGTGGGAGCAGTCAGTGTGTGTGAGAGAGCAGTCAGTGTGTGTGTGTGTGTGTGAGAGAGCAGTCAGTGTGTGTGTATGTGTGTGTGTGAGAGCAGTCAGTGTGTGTGAGTGTGTGTGTGTGAGAGAGAAGTCAGTGTGTGTTTGTGAGAGATCAGTCAGTGTGTGGGTGTGTGAGAGAGGAGTCAGTATGTGTGTTTGTGAGAGAGCAGTCTGTGTGTGTGTCAGAGAGCAGTCAGTGTGTGTGTGAGCAGTCACTGTGTATGTGTGAGAGAGCAGTCAGTGTGTGTGTGTGAGAGCGATCAGTGTGTGTGTGAGAGCAGTCAGTATGTGTGTATATGTGTGTGGGGGGGGGAGAGCAGTCAGTGTGTGTGTGTCTGTGAGAGAGCAGTCATGTGTGTGTATGACAGCAGTCAGTGTGTGTGTGTGTACGTGTGTGTGAGAGCAGTCAGTATGTATGTGTGGTGTGAGAGCAGTCAGTATGTGTGTGTGTGTTGGGGGGGGAGGGGGAGAGCAGTGTGTGTGTGTGCAGGAGAGCAGTCAGTAAGTGTGTGTGTGTGTACGTGTGTGGGAGCAGTCAGTGTGTGTGAGAGAGCAGTCAGTGTGTGTGTGTGTGTGTGTGAGAGCAGTCAGTGTGTGTGTATGTGTGTGTGTGAGAGGAGTCAGTGTGTGTGAGCAGTCCGTGTGTGTGTGTGTGTGTGAGAGAGCAGTCAGTGTGTGTTTGTGAGAGATCAGTCAGTGTGTGGGTGTGTGAGAGAGTAGTCAGTATGTGTGTTTGTGAGAGAGCAGTCTGTGTGTGTGTCAGAGAGCAGTCAGTGTGTGGTGTGTGTGAAAGAGAGAGAGCAGTCAGTTTTTCTGTGTGTGAGAGCAGTCAATGCATGTGTGTGTGAGAGAGAGAGCAGTCAGTGTGTGTGTGTGTGAGAGAGCAGTCAGTGTGTGTCTGTGAGAGGGCAGTCAGTGTGTGTGTGTGTGAGGGCATTCAGTGTGTGTGTGTGTGTGAGAGAGAGCAGTCAGTGTGTGTTTGTGTGTGAGAAAAAGCAGTCAGTGTGTGGGGGAGAGAGCAGTCAATGTGTGTGTGTGTGAGAGAGGAGTCAGTGTGTGTTTGTGAGAGAGCAGTTAGTGCGTATGTGTCAGAGAGCAGACAGTGTTTATGAGAGAGCAGTCAGTGTGTGTGTGTGTGTGTGTTTGTGTGTGCGAGAGCATCAGTGTTTGTGTGTGTGAGAGAGAGCATTCAGTGTGTGTGCGTGTGTATCTGTGTGTGTGTGTGTCTGTATCTGTGTGTTTGTCTGTGTGTGTGTGAGTATCTGTGTGTTTGTCTGTGTGTGTGTCTGTATCTGTGTGTCTGTGTGTGTGTCTGTGTCTGTGTGTGTGTGTGTGTGTGTCTGTGTGTATATGTGTCTGTCTGTGTGTCTGAGTTTGTGTGTGTGTGGGAGGGGTATGTTAATAGAGTTTGTGTGTTTGCTCAGCTGAGTGGGTGAATCAAACGCGCTCCGGTGAGCGCTCGGGGAGAGGGAGGGAAGGGTTCGTGCGTTCAACCTGACGCGGGTTTGTGGGCCGTTACCGGAATCCCAAACAGCCGTCACGTTTGCCAACACGTACCCGGGGGTCGACCCCTCCTCCCACTTGAACCCCAACCCCCCCCCCCCCCCCAATCAGCATTGCCGGGATATTTTCGGGAAGAGGGCAGTGCCCCGGTCCCGGAACCCGAAGATCAACCGGCTCCCGGTGTGTGACCCTCCGCAGTGAGGGGGATGTCCCGCGGGTCCGGCGGCAGATTGCGGTGTCGCTCGGCCCGGGGGTCATTCCGCTCGTTCGGTCCACCGCTTCCAATCGGGACCCAACGCCCCGAATCCCCTCGACGGGACGGCAGCCCTCGGGGGCTGATGGGCGGCGAGGAGCCCGCGGTCATGTCACACGGCGTCTTAACCCCAACACGGCCTCAACCACAACAACAACCACAACAACAACAACAAGATGGCACGTGTGCAGCGGCTTTCACGGCGGGAGGACGTCCTGAGGCGCTGCCCAGTGACAGCGTTTCAGATCCGAGTCGGTCTCACACACGGGAACACCCCCCCCCCCCACTCCCCACCCCAACACATTGCTGTCCATCCCCCGCCATTGCCATCGCCTCTCCCGACCTTCCCCAATCCTGGAGAGCGTTATTAGGCTCAGGTTGTGGTGGTGGTGGGGGTGGGGGTTTGGGGGGTGGGGGGTGAGGTATGGATTGGAGACCCGCCCCCCACCCCCAGGAGTGGTCATTGTATCATTGTGGGGGGTGAGGCTCGGAGACCCCGTACCCTCCCCTGTTGTGCTCTTTGTGGGGGTGGGGGTGACCGCGGGAGTATCACCATCACCCGCTCTTTTTTTTGTTCACGGTAAGACTTTTGGAATGAAACAACAGGAAAGAAGACTCCATTCCCCCCTCTACCCCCAACCCCCACTCGAGGTGCTCGAGGGTATTGTAAATGTTTTTTACAGTCTATCGAAGCAGTTGATGTTTTTTTTGTGGCTTCACTGCGGGATTGCGGTTCACAGCGCCGCTCAACCGCGTTTGATCGAAACCATCCGTTGCCGAACACCGGGGATGGGATGGCGTCCACCGCGGTTTGAAACACGAGGCTACGGTTGCAGGCGCTGAGACGGAGCTACGCGTGTCCCTCCCTCCCTCCCTCCTTCCCTCCCTCTCTGCTCCATCCCTCCCTCTCTCCATCCCTCCCTCCCTCTCTCCATCCCTCGCTCCCTACCTCCCTCCTTCGCTCCCTCCCTCCCTAGCTCCATCCCTCCTTCCCTCCCTACCTCAATCCCTCGCTCCCTCCTGAATATTATTATTATATTATTATCATTTTATTATTTTTATTATTATTATAACCTCTGATGTAGCAAAGCAGAAAAGTTGAGGTTTAGACTTTTCTGCAGACTCTGCTGCTTCGCAGCTTTCTCTCTCTCTCTCTCTTTATATATGTATATATGTATGAATTTAATATATATATGTATATATACAGTACACATATACATTTCGGTGCAGAGCGATGCCCCTGTGTTCCTTCTTGATTTTCTTGCTTCTTGTTCGCATGTTATTTGGGTTGAAGGTAATTTTGCTCTCTGACTGTGCTGTGTGTCGGTGTGTGTTTGTGTGTGGGTGAGCGGGTTGGTGCGTTGTGTGTGGGGGGGTGGGGGTGGGTGAGTGGGTGGGTGTGTGGTTTGTTGCAGGAGAGGTGTGTGCTGCTGTGTGTACAGCTCCTCAGCACAGAGCTCACTCACTCACACACTCACTCACTCACTCACTCACTCATTCACTCACTGACCGGCTTGACTGACAGTTTGACTGTTAGATCTGCACAACAGCAAACTGCACACACTCTTTAAACAGACAAAGCTCACTGCCTGCGTCTACTGCCTCTCTGCTGCCTCCCTCTACTGCCTTTCTCTGCTGCCTCCCTCTGCTGCCTTTCTCTGCTGCCTCTCTCTGCTGCCAGCCTCTACTGCCAGCCTCTGCTGCCAGCCTCTGCTGCCTCCGTCTGCTGCCAGCCTCTGCTTCCTCTCTCTACAGCCAGCCTCTACTGTCAGCCTCTACTGCCTGCCTACTGCTTACTTACTTGCAGCAGCACAGAGACACCTCCTACACCACCCCCCCCCCCCCCCCCGCCCACCCATTCTCGCTTCTCTCTCCTTTTAAAAATACCCATATATTTCATTTAGGAGGAGTAAAGTGTGGGGGAGGGGGGGGGGGTGCGGAAAACATCAGTGCCTGTGATGATTAGAATACAATACCCCAATTCACCATCTCACCCATCGACACACACATCCAACATCGCTTTATAATAATAGTAATAATGATTAACAATAATGATAAATACTAATATGATAATTTAATGATACAAATACGACAATAAAATAATAACAATAGTCATTGCATTTGGTACAGCAGCGCGTTGTCACATCTTCCAGGTGTCTCACAGGGCTTCACAAGATAGACTGTGAGGTGTAGTGACTCTGTATTTTCTGGGCGAAACGGGGCAGCCGATGGCCCACAACAGTGAGCGTCCGTCACACAAACAGTCGTGGATTGAAGTGACCGATTTACTTTAGTTTTTGGAATGGATTATTATTTGTGCGTCTGTGTGTGTGTGTATCTGTCTGTGTGTGTGTCTCTGTGTGTGTGTGTCTGTGTGTGTGTGTCTGTGTGTGTGTGTCTGTGTGTGTGTGTGTGTGTGTCTGTCTGTACGTGTGTGTCTGTACGTGTGTGTCTGTATGTGTGTCTGTGTGTGTGTGTCTGTGTGTCTGTCTGTGTGTCTGTGTCTGTCTGTATGCGTGTGTCTGTGTGTGTCTCTGTGTGTGTGTGTGTGTGTCTGTCTGTGTGTGTGTCTCTCGGTCTGTGTCATACACATCCTCTCACACACACACTCTCACAGTCTCTCTCTCACTCTCTCACACTGTCACTCTCTCACACATTCTCACTCTCTCTCTCTCTCTCAGACTCTCTCTCACACTCTCTCTCTCTCATTCTCTCTCTCTCTGTCACCAATACTGACCGTCGTCTCCGGTTCCATTGATGTTTTTCCAAGAAGCGCCGCTCCCTATAGTCAGAATCAAATGTCAGGAGTGTCTCAGACGGAATGCGGCTCAGGGGCTGAACCTGTCTGTCACACAGGTGTGAGCGTCTCTCACAAACCTTCCCATAACCAGCCATTGGGCACATTACCAGCAGGTTGGTGCTGGTGGGTGGGAGAGATCACCGAGTGCTGCTGATTGGGGACCAGGAGAGAACTGGTTGAAGGAGCTGGTGGTTTCCAGTCACTGGGGAGAAGCTCAGCGCGTCCCTGTGATCACTGCTGAGCAAATATCTGCCAAATCTTCAATTCTTTCTCTTCTCCATCTGATAATCTGTAAAAGTGTTCTCAATTTGGTGTCTGATGTTATGCGTCTTCTCCAGGCAGAGTGGACAGTGGAGTGGGGGCGCCTCATTCAAACGCCCTCCGTGGGGGTGAGGGGAGTGAGTGGGCGGGTTATCCGAAGGGCTGAACCGACTCCGAGGTGGAAAGGTTTGGCTGCAGGTTATCGGAATCGAGCCGTCCTCCTGTAACCGACTCTGCTCTGTTTCCTGAGCCGGTGGCGGGTCCGTGGTATTCCAGGGCACTGCTGATAGCAGCACAGCCCAGTCCGGCTCATCGACAGCACCCGAAGGGCAGACCAGACACTGGGGCAGATATCCTCCTCGTCGGCTCCTATTAACCCTGTAAAAAAGTCCTAACTTGTACGGTGTTCCCAGCTGGAAAAAAGAAATAGGAAGGCTCGCCGGGCAGCAATATCAATTGCTAGCCATGGGGTTTTCGCTGATTAGATTCCAGCAGTTACTCCAACCCATTCTCTCGGGTGCCCAAACTTTGGCTCTTGCCATTCCTTGCCTTTACTCTCCGGAACAGAGTGAGTAGGATGGGATTCAAGATACTCATCCTCACCGACAATGCCATTCACGGCCTCGCTCCCTCCTACCTCTCCGACCTACTATCCTCCTATTTACCTGCCCGTACCCTCCGTTCCTCTGGCTACGGTCTGCTCCACATCCCCCGCCCCAACCGCCCTACCTTCGGTGGCCTTCAGTCTCTCTGCCCCGAGGCTCTGGAACTCCATCCCCAGTGCCTTCGCCGCTTCCTCCCTTTCCTCCTTTAAGGCCGGTTTCAAGACCTCTCTCATTGACCGAGGCTTCAGCTCCCCTCTTGACTCTCTTCCCCCTCCTCGCTCCCTCCCTTCCTTCCCCTCACCCTGACCATTTCCTCCCACCTCGCTCCTTCCCTCCCCTCACCCTGACCATTTCCCTCAATGGTCGGGTCCCGAACCAACTGTCCTGCGCCTTGGGACGTCATCCCGACGTGAAAGGCGCTCTATAAATGAGATCTTGTTGTATCTTGTTGTGGGATGCATCACTCCAGCGGGAGTGATAGTGCACATTCCATAAGAACAATCTCTCTCTGGAAATTCTGTGTAGGTGGGATGCAGAAAATTCCCAGTTTGGTTTGGAGACTGATGCTTTGTGCTGGATTTCCCTCCGTGAAAGTTTTATCACAGCCATATTACGATATATAAAACTCTTCCGGTGAGATCCTGACATGGAGCAGCAGAGCTTGAACCTGCAAGTTTACTGATCCTCGCGTTTGTTACAGCGACTCATCGCATGTTCAAGACGTCTCCAAGCGCTTCAACGGATGCACTGTAAAGTGCCGTGACTGTGTGACCCACATGCAAGTCCCTGACGAGAGAGAGAGATTGGACTGATTCCTTCTCCACAGCCCCAGAACAATAAGGCTGATCGCCTCTCCTCCACCACCTGAGGGTTCCTTGTCTGAAAGCATCATTGCCGTGTGTCAAATTCTCCCAATCCCAACCCCTAACTAATCACACTGTCGACTCTCACCCAAATTAGCACCACTCCGCCCGCTCTTACCCCAACTAGTCCCACTACATCGATCTAACCCCAACCGATCCCATTCCCAGACATTTACCCCAGCTAGTACCACTCACTTACCTAACTGGGGGGTCTTACTCTAACTCACCACGTTTATCGCTACTCGTCCCCCCNAGCCCCCGCCCATCCCTCTGAGCTTAGTGTGTCCCATTGCCCCGCTATTAAGATGGTGACTGAAGGTCAAAGGAGACAAAGAGGGAATGAGGCGAAGGCAATGTGAGGCGCAGTTCCAGAGGTGGGAGCAGAAAAAANCGAAACATAGATTTCTTATTTCTTTGATTATCGGTAGATTGCTCTAAAGCTCAACAGCTCTGTCAGTAAACACAATACAGAATGACTTGTCTGACTGGTTGGGGATGTATTTCTGAGAATCGCCGCTCTCTGTGGTGAGAGTCAAATTTCAGGAATGTTTGAGATCATAAACAGCCCGAGAGCTGCCGCTTGTCTGTACAGCAGAAGGGAACTCACAGGAGGGAATAGAACATAAAACAAAGAAACAGAACTAACAGCAGAAGACAGAAAATTAACCCACAGTTTTTCTGATGCGTTGTATGTCGCGGTGGTGAACACTTATATCAGATTTTGATTCCTGTATCGCCTGGCGACCAGGTGTTTGCTCATGTGTCAAGTACAGCTCAACAGGTAAAGTGTGAGCAGATTCATGTTGGAATACATGACCATATCACCATACTTTATTGAATATTTATAATCGCTGTTGCTGAAACCATCTCAATACTATTGCAGTTTTAAAATCCACATCAGCAAATCATACAGGTAGGGACTTGTCAGATGGTTGGAGGTGATTAAGCGAGAAGCGCCGCACCGTTTAGAGTCAGGTTTCAGGAAGGGGGGTGCGTTGTGGGGAGGTTAAGTGGAAACTCGTTGAAGCTAAACTCACTAAAGTAGCAACAACAACAACTTGGATGTATATAGCGCCCTCCGCGCCGGACGGCGTCTCAGAGCGCTTCACAGTAACAGATCCCGGGGCCGAGCCAGGGGGAGGGGGAGGACGAAAAGAAAGGTCTTCAGCAGAGACCTGAAAATAGGAAGAGAAGGGGAGGGAGTGAGGAAGGGAGTTCCAGAGCCTCGGGACATCGTGGCTGAAGGCACGGCCGCCGAGGGTGGAGCGGACCTGTACGGCAATGGAATGGATAATCGAGCCAACCCTCTCTGGTGGTCTCTAGTCCGGTTTCTGGGCCGAGGGTGTCCGCAGTTTTCCACGGCAGTGATGATGGCAGCACAGCCCAGCCTGGCTCATCAGCAATACTTATTAGGGCAGACCAGTCACTACAACAATTATCCCACTCAGCTCCCGTTAACCATGTAAACCAGTGTCAGACACCCAAGTGACCCAAAAATATCCAAACGTCATTTCTCAGCCCAAATATGGTAAAATAGGAATTTCATGCAGAGACTAAGGACTTGACCCTGTCTTCAAACTGCAGTTCCTGCACTTCTCTGGAGATTGTACAGTGCTCCCTGGGGCTGGAGGACAAGCTCAGTCCTGCTCCCTGGACCAGCAACAAATCCCTGGATACCGAGTGTCTGCTTGTCTGAACAACTCCGTGTCATTGTGTGGATCTCCCAGAGAGTTGGGGAGGCAAAACATGATCTAACTTCAGATTTAAATTGCAAACAAGCTTCAAGCGTCTGAAATGCTTCCCTTGCTGACTGTTATTATACAAATGCAATTGGTGCTATATACAGGGAAATTCACGTCACAGTGTAGGGCTTTGAGACGACTCGCAGACACGATAAGTCGCTGAATCAAATGTAAGGATTGCTATATTATTATTTATTATTAATTTTCTCTCTACTGCAAAAGTGACAAGTAATGCAGAACAGCGCTAACAGCTTCTGGGTATTTTTGGTCAAGGGGAATCCGTCGCCCCTCAGGGCTTCAGCTCCACCGTCACTGTTGCAAATAATGAGAAGATGAGATTTTCTCCCCACATCCTTATTCTCCCAACAGAACATGTTCATCACCTCCCTTTTGTTGAAGACTCTATTTCTCCCGATCTCCCGAGATTCTCAGCCTTTTCTCCAAATCCCTTCTCACCCAAGGCCCTCCCTAAATCTGGAAGTATCTCCTGCGCCTCTCTCTCTCCTGATCTTCCCTCAACTCAGGCATCTCAACATCTGGTCCATCTGCAAGAACGACATGGTATTAGGCCCAGGAGGTGAGAGCAGGGTATACATTAACAGCCAATGTTTACATTCAGGCAATGAGTGTTTTTACTGAAATGTCCTAAACTATTGAAATCTCAAATAATCCAGAAACCTGCTATAAGATATCAGAAGGGTATGCTGACATTGTTCACAATTAAAATCTGGTAACACCGTCACTTTACAACCTTACAACCTATCCCCCAAATGTACCTCCCTAACCATTAGAGATCAGGATTGAGGAATATAACAAGGGATTCCTGACACTGGGAAATGAAGAAAATAAGGCGTCGATAACTGCAGTGCATTGTTCAATGGTAGTGAGTATCATTTACACAGTGAACATAAAGCTCCGAATATATATATATATACAACTCCTTATCATGTTGTCCAAAAATCTGAAAGCTTTGCAGGATTTTACTCCGATGTGCAATGGCAGTGTATTTGTCGGTGAACAGCCAACTCTAGCTATTGTGTGCGGTTTCGGGAAGCAGAAGGTCGAAGAAGAGGGTCTTGAGACATACTCTGAAGGAGGCAAGGGATGGAATGAGGCGAAGGGACTGTGATGGTTTCCAAAGGTGGGGGCAGAAAAGAGAATGGATTTTGTATTTATTTCACTCCCGGTAGATTATTGTAAACTTGCACATCTATGTCAGCAAACAAAACACACTGTGAGTTGTCAGACTGGTTGGATATACATTTCTGGGAATCGCCACTCCCTGTGGTAAGAGTCAAATTTCAGAATTTTTTCGGAGCCTGAGAGCTGCCGCTTTCCTGTCCAGCAACAGCGAACCCACAAGAGGGAAGAGAAGGGCAAAACAGTAGAAATAAAATTAACAAAGTAAGGAAAATGTAACATAGAAAATTAATGCATAGTTTTTCTGAAGAACTCTGTTTAGCGGTGGTTAATAATTATATCAGTTTGTGAGTCCTGTATACCCTGGAGACCAGGTGTTTGCTCATGTGGTAAGTACAGGTCAGCAGGTAAACTTTTAACAGGTTCATGTTGGGATAGATGACCATATCACCGCGCTTTGCTGAATACTTTAATCTTTGTGGCTGAAACCATCTCAATACTATGGAAGTTTTAAAATCTCGATCAGCGAATTATACACTCAGTGACTTGTCAGATGGTTGGCGGAGCTTTTGTGAGAGTCGCCGCTCCCTATAGTGAGTGTCAGGTTTCAGAAAGGTTTCAGATGACAAACAGCCTGAGAGCTGCTGTAGGAGGGCCAGGCAGCGGGTGATTCTGAAGGCTGAGGGGAGAGGAGTTAGAATATATATTCCTGGGCAGTGGGGTGTTAGAATACACTCTTTTTGTATACTGCTAGAATCATAATAGATGTAGCGAATGGGTTAACTTTTAGTTAAGTGTGGGGGGCAACTGGACTGACAGTCATGGCATAGGACACATCTGGTTTTCTCTGTTTTTGAAAGAATAACAGGACAGCTTTGGAAAAAGGCAGGGGGTCACCTCTTATCAATAAATGACAACACGCCCACAGAGATAACGGTCCAAGGTATCGGTCGACACAGGATCTCGACTGAGCAATAATTCGCTAGATTCTGACAGGGCCAAGCGACAGAAGGCAACCCTCAAGAATAGCAACTAATGAGCAAGTTGCTTAAACTGGAGGACTTTGGTACCATCCCGGGATACTGATAAGACATAACCAGTCACTTTAAAGGAAAGTACTAATGATCGGACACCACAAAATAATGAGCAGCCGATACAGCCCTAAACTGATCAGTACTCTATGTTAGACGGTTAGATCAAATAACAGGGGTCTCTTAAGGACAATGTTAGGTGCGTTGAGGCACGTACACCCCATGAGGTGTTCAAGTGAACCCGGCATGATTTCGACAAAGTAATCTGATTTCCGCACCACGATTGGACGAGCATCGGTATAAGAGTTCTGTTAACTTTGTGAACGGGGCATTCCCGGATCGTGGAGATGAGGGTACGGGAGATAGAAGACTGAGAGCTAGAAACACTAAGACTGAGGATATCAGAGGGAAGATTGATAGCTGTAAGCAAGAAGACTGCGAGCATGAATAATTAAGCTTGTGTCCTGTAAAGACACAGTGTTGAACTCGAGATATCTACGGTGGTACTGTTCTGCTTTAAGATTTGTTGATTGTACCGGCCTTTGGTCTGACCCATCGGGATATTGGTGAATAACGCACGAATAATAATAAAACAGTCGGATATCTGGTTGCAAACGGATTATGGCTGATTTTATTTTCGAACATGAGGTACCCACGCTTTGACTCTTGCCAATTTGTGCCGAATACTTTCAGGGACAAGGCTGAAAGTAGATATGCTCTGGGCCATTCCATTCTAAGCAAAGCGTGTTTGATGTGTTGGTGGGTGGAAGCATTCTCAGTCTGGTTTGGATATCCTTAATCACAGTGATGGGTTGGAACATGTGTCAGACACGCGAGAATCAAATCAAATGCTACAGGATCGAGAGGAGCGAGAGGATGATGGTAATACAACACAAAATCACATTTGTATAGCGCCTTTCATGTCGGGAGAACATAATGATAGAGATATGGAGACTGGTGAAGGATCGCAAACAAGCTGCAGTTTTGTATGGTCTGCAGTTTGAGTAGAGTGCGTGTTTGAATGCCATTGAGTAAGGGATTCATATAGTCTGGCTTCAATATAATAAAGATCTATATATGTTTTTGGACACACCAGGGGAAGGAGGTGTGAGACGTGCAGCTGCAGGTAAGCAATATTATAGAGGTGAGCGAAAGTCAAGCGTGAGTGACAGACAAGTTACATGGATTAAAGGACTGTTAAGGTGGAATAAGACAATATCTTCTCATTGGCACAGAAACGTGAATTTAGCTTTGATACAGATTGATGCCGTCAATACCTAGGGTGAGTAAATACTGTCAAGACTCAAACAGGTGAGCCTCCGTCTTGACTACATTCAACTGAAGATAGACGGAGATCAATCAGCATTTGATGTCTTACAGTGTTTGTTTGTCAGTGCTGTTGTCATGGGGCTGAGTTGAAGTATGTGTGTGTCGGCGTTGGTGGCGTGGGGCTGAGCTGGTGAAGTGTTTGTGTGTGTCAGTGTTGTGACTTGGGGGTTAGTTGTGGAAGTATATGTGCGTCATTGTTGATGGCGTGCAGCTGAGATGGCAAAGTGTGTGTATCAGTGTTGGTAACATGCATCTGAGTTGGTGAAATATTTGTGTCAGTATTGGTATGATGGAGCTGAGATGGTGAAGTGTGCGTATTAGTGTTTGTGAGGCCACCATGGGGCTGAGCTGATGGAGTTTGTGTGTGCCATTGTTGGTGACATGGAGCTGAGTTGGTGAAGTGTGTGTATCAGCGTTGGTAACATGGAGCTGAGCTGGTTGCGTGTGTGTATCAGTGTTGGTGAGAGCACCATGGGGCTGATCTGGTGAAGTATGTGTGGGTCAGTGTTGTTGAGGACACTATGGGGCTTTGCTGGTGAAGAGTGTGTCAGTCTCTGTGGCATGGGGCTGAGTTGGGGAATTGGATGTGTCAGACTTGGTTATATGGGGCTGAGCTAGAGAATCTGCGTGTGTCAGTGTTGGTGGCATAGGGCTGAGCTGGTAAAGTGTGTGTGTGGTAAAGTTGGTGGCAAGACGCTGGGTTGTAGATGTGTATCAGTGTTGATGACGAGGTGCTCAGTAGGGGAAGTAGGTGATGGTGGCATGGGGCTGATTTGGGGATGTCTGTGGTTCAGTCTTGGTGAGGACACCATGGGGCTGATCTGGAGTGTGTTTTTATCAGTATTGGTGGCATGGAGCTGGGCTGGGCAACAACAACAACAACAAGATTCCATTTATAAAGCGCCTTTCACGTCAGGAGGACGTCCCAAGGCGCTGCAGAGTTGGGTCATGATCCGAGCAGGGGGGAAATGGTCAGGGTGAGGGGAGGGAAGGGAGGGAGCGAGGAGGGTCGAAATGGTCAGGGTGAGGGGAGGGAAGGGAGGGAGCGAGGAGGGGGAAGAGAGTCGAGAGGGGAGCTGAAGGCTCGGTCAAAGAGAAAGGCTTTGAGACCGGCCTTGAAGGAGGAGAGGGAGGAGGCGGTGAAGGCACTGGGGTATAGAGTTCCAGAACCGAGGGGCTGAGAGGCTGAAGGCCCGACCACCGATGGTAGGGCGGTTGGGGCGGGGGATGTGGAGCAGACCGGAGCCGGAGGAACGGTAGGGTACGGGCAGGTAGGTAGGGGGATAGTAGGTCAGAGAGGTAGGAGGGAGCAAGGCCGTGAATGGCCTTGTAGGTGAGGATGTAGATCTTGAAATCAATCCTCTGGGGGATGGCGAGCTAGTGGAGGGGAGCGATGGTGGGAGTGATGTGGTCGCGGTGTCTGGTGCGGGACAGTACACGAGCTGCAGAGTTCTGAATAACCTGCAGTGTGGAGGGAGGTGGCGGGAAGGCCGCGAGGAGAGAGTTCCCATAGTCCAGCGTTGAGGTGACAAAGGCGTGGACCAGGGTTTCAGCAGCGTGACGTGCCAGGATAAACCCGGGAAAGAATGTTAAAACAAGGCCAGTCACACTGATGTCATTGGGATGGAAACGCATAGAGAATATAATACGGGATAATAAAAAATTTCACTCAATAAAATATAGGTTAATAAAAGACAGTCAGCATTGGTTTATTAAAGACAAATCGGGCCTGAAGAAACCGATAGAGCCGTTTGGTGAAGGATTGGAGAGTATGGATGAAGGTAGTGCAGTTGATGTAGTTTAAATGGATTCTCAAAAGGTGTTCGGTAAAGTGCTACATAAGAAACTTGTAAGCAAACTGGAACCCCACGGTATCAAATGCAGAGTAGTAGCATTGATACAGAACTGGCTGGGAGACAGAAAGCTGAGAGAGATGTGTTCACCGGTATCCCCCATGGGTCGCTATTGGATCCACTGCTGTTTCTGATCTACATAAATAACCTGGACTTTGGTTTAGAAGTACAATTTCCAAATTTCCAGTTGAGACTTAGCTCGGAAAGGTAGCAAACAGTGAGGAGGATTGTAGCATAATGTAAGGGGTACAGACAGACTGGTCAAATGGGCAGACACGTGACGTATACATCTTACTGTGGAGAAATGTGAAGTAATACATTTTAGGAAGAAGAATGAGGAGGGGCAATATAAAATAGATGGTAGAATTTTAAAGGGGGTGAAGGAAAAAAGAGACTGGGGTTCATATAAGTAAATCTTTCAAGGTGGCAGGACAGGTATATAATGCTGTTAAGAAAGCGTACAGGATACTAGGCTTTATAAATAGGGGCATAGTATACAAAAGTCAAGAAGTGATGATGAACATTTATAAAACAATGGCTGGGCCTCAGCTAGAGATTGTGAAGAGTAATGAGCACCACATTTTAGGAAGGATGTCAATGGTTTGGAGAGGGTGCAACGGAGATTTACAGCAGGAGACCAGGAATGAGGGACTTCAGTTATCAGGAGAGGCTACAAAAGCTAGGATTATTCTCCTTGGAGCACAGAAGGTTTAGGGGAGACTTAATAGAAGTTTTCAAAATGATGAAATAATTCGATAGGGTGAACCAGGAGAAACAATTTCCACTGGTGGGTGGGTCGGTAACCGGAGGACAACGATTTAAAATAGTTGTTGAAAGAAGCAGCGGGGAGGGGAGGAGAATTTTTTTCGGATCTGGAATACATTGTCTGAAAGGGTGGTAGAAGCCGATTCTAGAGAAGAAGCAGAGAGAAGTAGATAATTATTTGGGGAGGACAAATTTGCATGGCTATGGGGAGAGAGTGGGGCAGTGGCTTTAATTTGAGTAGCTCTTTTCAAAGACTAAATTGTCTGTATGGCCTCCTTCTGTTTCCTATGATTCTGTAAAATTGGCTGCTATATTCACCTACAAAATACAGATTCACTATAATTCGCCATAAGCGGGGAAGTGTTTTGAGACATCTTCCTAACTTGACAGAAAACAAATGCAAGAAACGTCAGTACATTTCCACCTAACTACAATTGAGTAAGACACCGGAATATACTTAATTGCTGAATTTATCATGACGATACTCTTGCAATTTATTTCGTTGTAGGATAAATGTTAATAATGAGGAAGAAGGACAGTCCATTAGAAATGTTAACCGTGTGTTTTTGCCTGAGAGATCACGTCTGGATTCCCTGTTAGTCTTGCAACTGTTAAAAACGCTCAGCACCTGTCGCAAATCTTACAAACCAGGCTGCACTTAGCAGCAATTGGGGCGATTTTTGAATATTGTTGGGAAAGGGGAAATATATTTCTGAAACACAGAACCACGAGAAAACAGATGATTCGATTAAATGGTCACCATCACCACTACTAAGCATGTGTACATCTGGCAGGACTGAAACAGCGACCACATCTGGTGTTGCCCAACTACATTGTGAATCGATTCCACCACTTTGGGAGGTTGGACTGAGATGGCCTCCACGGAGACTGAACCAAGTGCCAGTGCAGAGGGCGATGGAATGACCCGTGGTATTGATCAAGCCCCCTGCAAAACACCAAGAGGTAATGGCTTCTCTTTAAGGAAAATTTTAAAGAGATGATAATGAACAAATGTAATGTGTTTATTAAGTACTTTTAAACAAAAGCACGTACATTTATCTCACACACTTTGGAAACGAAAGATCAGTCAATATATATTGGGGTTGAGCCAATTCCCAATTTGTGAAATGGAAGATCAGGGACATGTTGGACGGTTCATGAACCAATCGCTGATGATGGCAGACCATACAGACTGACCCATGGCAGGTTTTGCAGTGAAAATACATCCAACCTGACACATGGGCAGGGCTTGCAGTGACATACCAGCCGGCCCGGCACATGGTTAGGTCTTGTTGTGGAAGATCATTCCTGGGGGATAGTATGCTTCCAAATCAGCTCCTTCTGAGGTTGCATACCAAAGCCATTATGTGTAAAGTGAACACAGTCCACATGTATGATAGACAAATCTACTGCACCGCTTCCCCCTTCTCCTCCAGCTGCAACTCCCAATCCTCTAATGCTTTGTCAGTTTGTGTAACGGGCATCAAGACGTGGATGAGTGCAAACTTCCTGCAGCTGGACGTCAGCAAGATCCATCCATCCTTCCAAGCCATACACTTTGGCACCCGCCAACGTCTTCTTTCATGTGGCTCCAAATACCTCAACCTACTCGGGCTCTCCCACAAACACACCTAACCCGTGCGCAAACTAGGTGTCAGGTTCTCTCCGTAGCCTTATTTTCTCCTCCACATCCGATTATTGACCAGGACAGTTTGTTTTTCCACCTCTGTCACATTACCCGCCTCTGTTCGTACCTCACATCCACAGCAGCCCAAACCCTCACCCATGCCGTTCCCGCTTCTCGGATGGACATTTCAAATGCTCTCCCTGCTCGTCTCCTTAGTTCTACCATAAAAAATATTTAATTAACTCCGCCATCCGGATGCTAAACCACAGAAAAGAAAGGATACAAATCATTTCAGTCCTTGCCAGGCTGCACAAGCTCCCAATTTCCGAAGGGATCGACTTTCAAATCCTTTTCCTCGTTTTCAAATCCCTGCATGTCCTGCACCTCCCTACCTTTCCGACTTACTAAAGCCCCACATCTGCTGCCTAGGGTGGATAGGAATTCCAATTCCCCGCCAGGGGACTTTAACATGCAAACTTCTGACTCTGGTATGAATGTGTTCAACTTAATAGCTCAATGAGAGATGTTCAAATTAGGAAGGGTTTTGATAGAGTAGAGCGGGAGAAACTCTGGAGGGTAGATTTGTAACAAGCGGACACAATTAGGAAGGTTTTGATAGAGTAGAGCGGAAGAAACTCTTTCCTCTGGAGGGTAGATTGGCAAAAGAACCAGCGAGGATGCTTACACTGGATTGTCAGGCTGGTCTATGCGGTAAAAAATATTTAGTGGAGCTTGAACCACAACCCTCTGTCTCAGGAGCGAGAGTCATACCAAATGATCCAGGCTGACAGGTCTCTGTTGTCAGCTACCAAATGGTGTTTTTGACCAACTGAGATCTGCTTATTCAGGGCTTTTTTTTACGATCAACATCGTAATATTTTCCGAAACATGTTTCGAGGAAAAAGAGTAAAATAATGTCTGACTAATGTTTATATCGGTCGCTAACAGGTACAAATACCTTATTCACTGAGACCCTGGCCCTGTACGACGAGTACCAGCTGCACAGACTGACAAAGTTCTACCGGGACAGATTGGAACAGGCCATTGAGGAAGGCGTGGAGGACATCAGCTCAAGGCTCAGACAGAAGGAATGTTTCAGGCCCCAGGAGCACAAAGTAGGTTTGCGTCAGACTGTAACATTTCCCTTTCATTTGTTAAAGTCTCACCAAGTCAGTGCTTGTCTGCACGGCTCATGTGCTGCTTTTTTCATGTAAATCAACAGAATAGCAAACAAACAGCTTATGCAAACAGTTATGTTAAAATACAGGACATGCACCATATGCGTGTCGTGGATCAATGCAGCGCAGTGTAAGAAGTGTCTGTACGACCAAAAAACTGAGAACAGAAAGTTGCGTCTATTTAATGCCATTTGCCTGGCGAGGAAGTCACAAGACACTGGACAGTGAAGTTAGAGCCCGAGCTGGTTTTGGGAAGTGGCGGGGAGGGCAGATGATGAAAGTCATGGTCACAGAGGAAAGCAGTTTGTGGATGGAAGAGAAAGCAATTCCAGCAAAACCATCAATGGAGCTGGGTATTGCTGATCATTGTCACTGTTCATGTTTCACATCATCTCAATACATTAATGCTCACTCTACGCAGAAACTCACTGAGCTCACACACAGTGGGCAGAGGAGACAAAGCTCCAAATTGCTTCTGAACCTGGTGATGGGGAAAGGTTGCGAGGCCCGGAAAGTGATGTGGAAATCCTTTGTGAAAATGAGGTCCACTTTTCCCAAACTGAACAAAATCATGACGGAAATACAGCAACAAGGTAATGTGTGATGTTTCTCTGTGCATCAATTCACATTTTACTGATGCACTATCCCTTCAATTTAATAATATTAACTCTTTCAAGCAGGTGCCTGTCTCGTGGATAAAGTGACCATTGACCGAAGTGTATCAGATGTCTCCAGTGATCTGAAAGGTATGTGAGAGGGACAAGATACAAACTAGTCAATCAATTCTGAAATACACAGTTTGGAAGTTTACCATTTACTGATGATATCCAGAAAATACAAACGAGGGGAGGTGGGATGTTGGAGGAGGGAGCGAAGATTGGAGTGGAGAGAGGAGTATGTTGGGGAGAGGGGTGTATGGTGGGCAGAGGGTATTATGGAGTGGGGAGAGGGGAGTATGGAGTGGGGAAGCGAGTATAGAGTTGGGTAGGAGAGCATGGAGGGGAGAGGGGAGCATGGAGGAGATAGGTAAACATGCACGGGAGATGGGAGCATGGAGTGTTCAGGTAAGCTTGCAGGGGAGAGGGGAGTATACAAGGGGGTGTGGAGCCGAGAGGGGAACATGGAGGGGAACACGGAGAGCAGGAGGGAGCATAGAGGGATGAAAAGAGTACGGAGGGGACCATTGAGGGGAGCATGGAGTTGCGAGGGGAGCAGGGAGGGAGCATGGAGGGCAGCATGGAGGGGAGCATGGAGGAGAGAGGAGAGGTGAATATGAACTGGAGAGGCGGTATGCAGGGGACTGGAGAAGGGGAATATAGAAGCGAGACAGTATCATAGAGGCGAGAGGGATTATGGAGGAGAGAGGGGATTATGGATGAAGCGTGTATTATGAAGGGGTGAGGGACGTATGGAGGGGAGAGGGGCGTATGGAGCGGAGAGGGGCGTATGGAGGGGAGAGCGGAGTATGGATGGAGTGGTTAGCATGGAGGGGAGAGTGGATTATGGAGGGGAGAGGCGCGTATCGAGTGGAGAGGCGCGTATCGAGGGGAGAAGGGCGTATGGAGGGGAGAGGGGCGTATGGAGGGGAGAGGGGCATATGGAGGGGAGAGAGACGTATGGAGGGGAGAACGGAGTATGGATGGAGTGGTCAACAAGGAGGGGAGTGGGTCGTATGGAGGGGAGAGGGGCGTATGGAGGGGAGAGGGGCGTATGGAGGGGAGAGGGCGTATGGGAGGGGAGAGGGGGCGTATGGAGGGGAGAGGGGCGTATGGAGGGGAGAGGGGCGTATGGAGGGGAGAGGGGCGTATGGAGGGGAGGGGCGTATGGAGGGGGGCGTATGGAGGGGAGAGGGGCGTATGGAGGGGAGAGGCGTATGGATGGAGGGGAGAGGGGCGTATGGAGGGGAGGGGATGGATGGAGTGGTTAGCATGGACGGGAGAGGGTGTGGAGGGAGAGGAGTGTGGACGGGAGAGTGAATTGTGGACGGGAGAGCGAAGTATGGACGGGAGAGCGAAGTTGGACCGGGTGAGGGGAGTATGAACGGGTGAGTGGAGTATGGACGAGAGAGTGGAGTATGGCGTGGAGAGTGGTGTATGGAGGGGAGAGCGTTGTATGGAGGGGAGAGAGGATTATGGCGGTGAGAGGGTAGTATGGAAGGAAGTGAGGAGCATGGAGGGGAGAGGAGGTTATGGAGGGAATAGGAGAGTATCGAGGCGAAAGGGGTGTATAGAGGGGAGTATGGAGGGGAGAGGGAATTATGGAGGGGTGAGGGAATTATGGAGGGGAGAGGGGAGTATGGAATCGAGAGGAGAGTATGGAGGCGAGAGGGGAGTATGTAGGTGACAGGGGAGTATGGAGGGAAGAGGGGAGTATGGAGGGGAGAAAGGAGTATGGAGCGGTGTATGCAGGGGAAAAGTGAACATGGAGGGGAGAAGGGAGTATGGAGGTGAGAAGTATGAGGGAGGATAGTAGGCAGCCGAAGGAAGATGGGAGAAGGGAGATGAGGAGTGAGGGGAATGATCCTTATTTAATTCTTAAATTATTTCAGCAAGTATTACTTTGGAATGATCTTTCCTACAAGAAGTCACACATTCATCATATAATGCCCTGAATATCTACCATATTTTCAATGTTCTGACGTCTGTTCAAATCCAGACAGGGCGAAACCTTGGGCAAGTTTCCTTACTCCACACGCCTAATAATAATCCCTCCAAGAAAACAAAAAAAAGACAATAATTTGGTCATTTTCAATCTTTACAGTATATTCTGTGAAGCACTTTAGGACGTCTAGCAGTCGTGAAAAGCGTTATATCAAATCAAGTATTATTGCTATTATTACTATTATTAATATAATTCAGATTGTTTACTCCCTGTTTCTTCAGCTCAGTTTGTGTTCCTCTTGTCTCGCAATCAGAGTTATGGGTTTCAGTTCACAATATATAAATACGGAAATCAGAGTGGCATATAGCAAAAACAACGTGGTTATAGTGGGAGATTTTGTTTTTCACGTAGACTGGGAAAAGCAGGACACCTCAAGTAGTAACGACGTAAAAGGCACTCTGTAAAAGTAGTTTTGTTCTTGTTGTTGCGTTCAGTTTTGGGCACCACACCACAAGAAAGATATATTAGCTTCGGAAGGGCTGCAGCGCTGATTCACCAGAATCTTATTAGGCCAAAAAGGGTAAAGTTACGAGAAAGGCTGCTTAAACTTGGATTGTACTCCCTCGAGTTTGGAAGATTGAGGGGTGATTTGGTGGAGGTTTTTAGGGCGATAAAGGGATTTGATAGGGAAGATGCAGAAAGCTATTTCCTGGTTTCGGGGAACGCAAATCAAGGGAGGATATTCTTACAAGTAGAACCAGACCATTTAAGAGTGAATGTAGGAAGCATTTTTTTCCCTCAAAGGGTGTTAGAAATCTGGAACTCTCTCCCCCAAAAGGTCATGGATGCTGGATCCATCCACTCCGTCAAGAAAGAGACTGGCAGATTTTTGGTAGGTCGGGGTATTAAAGGAAACGGGGAAATAGCAGGAAATTTGATTTGAAATTCCAGTAAAGATATAGATCAGCCATGATCTAATTAAATGGCGGAACAGGCTCGATGGCTGAATGGCCTACTCCTGTCCCTATGTTCCTGAACATCAACAGGATATATTGACACTCCAGTGCCATTCTGGGTTGTGCTGCATTGAAGTCGATGCCGTCATTTGGACATTAAACTGAGGTCCTGTCTGCTTATTCGGGTGGATATTAAAGATCCAGCGGCACTATTTGAAAACAGAATGGAATTTCTCTCTCCCGGATTCCTGGCCAACAATCCCTCAAATAAACATAGTCACTCACTACTTGTGGCTGCTGTCGCTTTTCGCAATGTGGCTGCTGCATCTGCTCAAGAAACACAATCACTACACTTTAAAGTAATTCGTATGCACCGCTTTAGAATGCAATCCTTCTTTCAAAGCCCCTTAACTGAAACTAAATGTCATTTTTTAATAATGCTAAATAATTTCTCAATTTACTCTCCAATTGATTATTGTTCCACATGAAGCCATTCAGCAATTGCACAAGGAGACGTTAAAGAAACAAACTGAGAACCTGGAAGTGAAGACCATCCTGATAAAGGAGAAGGTGAAGAAGTTTCAGTTGGTTGATCGCTACACAGAGCTAACAATCATTTCTGATGTACGTGACCGGGATCTGGTAGAACATGAGCTGCTGGCGAGAGGCAGAGACCACGAGGAGTGGAGACAGAAGCAGCTCCGGGGAGAGCTGGAAAAAATCCGAATTGATAAACTGTTCCACAGCAGCTTCTCTGGAGGAGGTTTATTTTCCTTGTTGAGAAAATTCTACAAGAGAAGCGGATCTGGTAATTTCACAGGGACTTCCGCAGTAGTGAGTGGAGTGGCGGGGATTGGAAAAACAACCATGGTGCAAAAGATTGTCCATGACTGGGCCACAGGCAAAATCTATCCTCACTTTCACTTTGTTTTTATTTTTAAATTCCGAGACTTAAACAGCCTTAACTGCAGAATAACACTGAGCCGCCTGATCGTGGAGCAGTATCCTTACCTCAGGGATGTTCTGGAGGAGCTGTGGAAACACCCAGAGATACTGCTCTTTATATTCGATGGTTTGGATGAATTTAGGGGCAGTATTGATTTCGCTGACAGTCGGAGAGACACAGAGCCTCAGCGCAGGTGCACAGACCCTGAATTCCGTTGTAAACTTTCTGACATTGTGTACAGTTTAATACAGAAAAAGCTGCTGCCAGGCTGCTCAGTGCTGGTGACCAGCCGCCCCACTGCATTACATTTACTGGCAAAGGCTCAGGTCAGTGTCTGGGCTGAAATCCTGGGATTTGTGGGTGAAGAGAGAAAGGAATATTTTCACAAGTTCTTTGAGGATCAGGAGGTGGCGGCTGCTGTTTACAGCCACGTGGAGGAGAACGAGCTCCTGCTCACCATGTGCTTCAACCCGTCCTACTGCTGGATCCTCGCTCTGTCTCTTGGTCCCTTCTTTACACGCAAACACAGCAACAAACAGCGAGTTCCCAAGACAGTCACACAACTCTTCTCCTGTTATATTTATAACATACTATCACATCACAGTGTCAAGATGGAAAGCCCCCGTGATGTGATGCTGAAGATTGGTGAGATGGCCTTCACTGGAGTCTCCCAGAGAAACATTGTCTTTAATGAGGAAGATCTGATCAAATATGACCTCCAGCCTTCCCAGTTCCTCTCTGGCTTTCTCATGGAACTTGTGGAGAAAGAATCTTCAGAGCACAGTGTGGTCTACACATTCCCGCACCTCACCATCCAGGAGTTTGTAGCCGCACTCGCTCAGTTCCTGCCTCAGAATCCAGGAAATCTGCGGAAACTCCTTAATAATGCTCACAGGGAGGAGGATGGCCGGTTTGAGATATTCCTGCGCTTTGTTGCTGGTCTCTCCTCCCCACAGGCAGCTCAGCCACTGAAAGAATTTCTGGGGCCATTTGTCCATCAGACAACCTGCGCGGTGATCGATTGGCTGAAGGAGAAGGTTAAAGCTCAGATCAGAGACACAGACACCGTCACTGCGAAAAGGAAGCTGCTGAACACACTCCACTACCTGTTTGAGTCTCAGAATCAAGCCCTGGCACAGCTCACACTGGGCTCTGTACACACACTGACATTTGGTGACTCCTCTCCAGAGAAAGCATTGAGACTGACACCGATAGACTGTGTTGTGCTGTCTCAGGCCATTGGACTGTGTGACACAATAAAACAACTGGATCTGAGTAACTGCTACATTCAGGAGGAGGGTCTCCAGCGTTTGGTTCCTGTTCTGCACAAGTGTCAAGCGTTGCTGTAAGTTACTCTGTTTGTAAATCTTAATCCTATTATTCTTATTTCAAAGCCATTCTCCAGGACTTTAATGACATTAAACACCAGCTGATCAATGGGAGATTGGTATCACACAACTGGAGGGAACAGTGGGTCACACTGTGATGGCCGTCACACACCACAGTCCTGTCCTGGGGGATTGGGATGTGAATGGCTGACATTCCACTGCACACCTGACTGCTCCACACCCTGAGCCCTTCGGTGGCATTCCCAGGTTGCTGATGTTATTGGGATTGGTTCCTGACTCCCGACTGGGATGCTCATTTTATTGAATAAATTGTAACTTGATCCCAGGTCAGACAGACCAGAGCTTACGTTCAGAGACGCCATTCTGTGTTTCATGGTTATTCATACAGGAGATGTTTCTCCTGATCACAGAGTCTCTGACACACAGACACCCTTCTAACCTCTAAGCCTCTGAGCTTCCCACCAGCTCACGACCCTCGGGCTCACTCTCCTGAACCGTGTGGTTCGGCCGGAGGATTCCTGTGTCCTCACCTCCTGGCGGCAGCTCCTCCCTCAGTGCTGTATTCCAGGGTAAAAAGACCTCCCGAGGGCTTGGCATTCCCATTTTTCCAGGGGCAGACACACCCTCTCTCCAGCACAATGTTATAACACTGATACAATATAATTCACCCCAAACACATCTCCCTCAGCCTGATATCAGTCTGACAGGTGTGGGCTTCCCTGGCCCTGGTGAAGAGTCTCCATTTCCAGCTTCTGAGATCTCACAGCCACAGAGATTCTCTTTCCCAGGTCTGGGACTCACAGTGTTTGGATAAGGAGAGAATAGAGAGATACACTGCCCAGAACCTGGAGATTGCAGGCCGGGCTGCAGAAGCCAAGACATTAGCCTCACTCACACACTGACTGAGGGTTACAGTGCTGCTGGGATAGACTCAGCGTAAACTGTGCTGCTGCCAGGACCAGGCACTGGGGAGATCCCACTCCCTGTAGCCCCAGCAGCCCAGAATGTTAAGTCGTGTTGACCAGATAAGGTGCTGTAACAAATGCAAAGCTTATTATTATTGTTATCTGATGCTGTCTCTTACACCAGCTACACTTTGTCTCCACGAACAGTTGTGTTTCTCTGTCTCTCCCACAAAACACAGATTCGCCACACACACATATATATTCTTGCTCAGTCTCTCCCCATCTTTCTTTCTCTCTCTGTCTCTCCCAAAAAATACACTGGATATATATCTCTCACTGCCTTTTTCTCCCTTTCACGGTCAGTCTTTCTTCTCGTCTCTCTCTCGTTCTCTCTCATTCTCACTTTCTGTCTCTTGCTTTCACTCTCAATCTCTCTCAATCTCAGTCACTCGCTGCTTCTTCCATTGAGTCTCTCTCTCACTCTTTCCCACAAAACACAGTCACTACACTTTTTAATAAATTTTCTCTGTGTGTGTGTCTCTCTCGCTCTCTCACGCACACACACACACACACAGTCTCTTTGCTTCTCTCTTTCTCTGTCAGTCTCTTTGTCTCCTCCTCTCTAAGAGAGAGAGAAAAAGCCTCCTACCATACACTTAATAATGTATTCTCCCTCTCAGTCTCCCTCTCTTCACTAACTCTGTCTCATTTTCTATTTCTTTTGCAGTTTTTTTCTCACTCATCTTCTCTCTCTTTGTCACTCAGTCACTCTCTCTCTCTCCCTCTCTCTCAGTTTCCTTCTCTCTGTCTCTCAAAGAAAAACACACAGTCACTTCGCATTTGCTTCCCTCTCGCTCATTCTCTGAAAGCACGAGAGACTGAGAGAGAGAGTAAATGCGAGAGAGAAAGAGACTGAGAGAGAGAGGTAGAGATTGAGAGAGATAGACTGACAGAGAGAGGGAGGTGGGCAGCAAGAGACACCCAGAGAGGGGGGGGGGGAGGCAGAGAAGCACTGAGAGAGAGTGAGTGAGAGACACAGAAAGAGAAAGATAATAAGAGCGCGACTGTGTGACAGAAAGTTAGAGCGATATACCGAGAGAGAAACTGAGTCAGAGGGCGAGGCACTGTGAGAGAGAGACTGGGAGAGAGAGACTGAGATAGAAATGGATACTGAGAGAGAGAGAGAGAAACTGTGAGAGAGAAAGATAAGCGAAGGACAGAAAAATAGAGTTAGACTGAGAGAGAGTACTACGAGAGAGAGAAAGAGCCTGGGAAAGATATATATATATATAGAGAGAGAGAGAGAAACTGAGAGAGACTGTGGAGAAAATATATTACAAACCGTAGTGACTGTGTGTTTTGTGGGAACGACAGTGGGACAAACACTGGGAGAGAAAGACTGAGAGGAAGACTGAGAGAGAAAGAGACTGATAGAGAGACAAAGAAATAAACAGACTGAGAGAAAGGGGTAGAGACTGTGAGAGGAAATATAATTTGTAGTGACTGTGTGTTTGTGGGAGAGATTCAGCGAGAGACTGTGAGAGATGCTGATAGACATTGAGCGAGAGGCTGAATGAGAGAAACACGGCGACAGATGGAGAACGAGACTGAGAGTTGGAGAAAGAGACACTGACGCAGGGAGCGAGAGAAAGAGAGAGAGACAGACTGGGAGAGATAGAAAATGAGAGAGCGATAGACTGACAGGCAGAGAGAGAGGCAGAAAGAGCTACTGAGAGATAAACAGCGAAGCAGTGAGAGAGGGAGAATAAGAGACACAGAGCGAGAGACTTAGAGAGAGAATGAGAGAGAGATTGAGTGAGAGAAAGATAGAGAAAGGGACAGATAGAGAGATAGTATGAGTGAGAGCCTGGTACAGAGAGAATGGGAGAGAAAGGTAGATACTGAGAGAGAAACCGAAACAGAAAGAGAAAGCGGCAGAGAGAAAGAAAGACTGAGACAGATGGACTATGAGAGAGAGAGAACAAAATTGGGATAAACAGAGAGAGAGAGAGAGACTGAGAGCGATTGTGGAGAAAATATATTAAAAGCTGTGGTGACTGTGTGTTCTGCGTAAAAGATAGAAAGAGAGACGGAAAGAGAAAGAGGCTGAGAGACACTGTAAGAGAGAGATAGAGAGACTGAGATAGAAATATTGTTTGAGAGACTAAGAGAAAGAGACTGATAGAGAGACTGAGAGAGAGAGACACAATGAGAGACGGAGAGAGAGAGTAAGAGAGAGCGAGAAAGACTATGAGAGGATATATAACATATAGTGTAAGTGTTTTCGGAGAGAGACAAAGCGAGAGACTGTGGGAGAAACTGAAGGGGAGACCGAACGAGAGAAAGACAGAGCGAGAGCACAGAGACTGAGACTGAGAGAGCGATGCGTGGGGGAGAGGGGGGCGGTGATAGACAGACAGACAGACAGACAGACAGACAGACAGACAGACAGAGAGAGCCACAGACAGACAGAGAGACAGACAAAAAGGGAGAGATACAGACAGACATAGACAGAGTGAGAGTAAGAGAGATAGTGAGACAGAGTGAGAGACAGACAGACAGAGTATCAGAGTAACATACAGACAGACAGTCACGCACCGACAGACAGGCAGACAGGCAGGAAGAGTGACAGACAGACGGACGGACGGACGGAAAGAGTGAGAGATTCAGAGAGAGGCTGAAAGAGACTGAGATAGCGACTGAATGAGAGAAAGACACAGCGAGAGGCAGAGCGAGATTGAGTGGGAGAGAGGGAAAGACACTGTGACAGAGAATATATTGTGTATTGTAATGACAGTATGTTTTGGGGGTGAGACAGAGACTGAGAGAGTGAGAATGAGAGAGAGTGACTGAGAGAGAATGACAGTACAGAGAGAGAGGGAGAGATGGAGAGAGAGTCAGAAAAAGAGATTGAGAGGGACTGAGAGAGAGCGACTTCATGAGAGAAAAAGAGAAGGAGAGGCAGAGAGACTGTGTGAGAGGGAGAGAAAGTGAAAGCCAAAGAGAAAGAGAGGATTAGACTGAATTAGACACGATGACTGTGAGACAGAGACTGAGGGAGGAAATATATTATAAAGTGTAGAGTCTGTTTGTTTTGTGGACAAGACTGAGAGAGACAAAGACAAAGAGACTGAGAGAAATTAAGAGAGAGAGAGAGAGAGGCTGAGAGAAAGAGAGAGATAGAATGTCAGAGGAAATATAACGTATAGTACTGTGAGTTTTGTGAGAGACACAGAGAGAGATACAGTGAGAGAGACTGAGACAAAAATATATTATAAGGCGCAGTGACTATTTTGTGGGAGAAACAATGAGAACATGTGAGAGTGACTGTCAAACAGACGGGGACTGAGAATGTAAGAGACTGACAAAGAGAGAGACAGAGTCAGAAAGAGAGAATGAGAGCGACAGAGTGAGAGAAAGAGAGAGATTAAGTGAGAGAAAAACAGAGTCAGAGATAGCGATAGAGGCTCAGAGAGAAACGGAGTGAGAGACTGGGAGAGAAACGGGGAGCGAGAGATAGACTGAGAGAGGGGGTAAGTGTGAACATATTATAAGGTGTAGTGACTTTCTTCTTGTGAGACAGAGAGAGACTGAGGGAAAAAGAAAGAGATAAAGTAAATGAGTTAGAGAAAGAGAGACTGAGAGAGGCTCAGATGGAGAGTGAGAGATAGTATGAAAGTGACGGTGAAAGAAAATATATTATTAAGTGTAGTTACTGTGTTTTATGGGAAAGACAGAGAGAAAGAATCTGAGGGGGAAGGGAGACTGAGTTAGAGAGAGTGAGAGATAGAGAGAGAGACTGAGAGGCAGAGAGAGAGACTCTGAGTTAGAGAGAGAGAGACTGAGTTAGAGATAAAGGGAGACTGAGAGAGAGAGAGTGAGAGAGATCGACTCAGAGCGAGAGACTGAGAGGAAGAGAGACTCAGAAAGACTGAAAATATATTATAAAGTGCAGTGACTGTGTTTCATGGGAGAGATAGAGAGACTGACTTAGAGTCGTGGAATCCTGTAGCTCAGTGGTTAGAGCACTCGCTTTGCAAGTGAGAGACCTGAGTTCAATTCCAGGCACAGAGCGAAACCTCGGGCAAGTTTCCTTACTCCACACAGAGCCAAATAATAATCCCTCCAAAAAAAAAACTCAATAATAAATTGGTCATTTTCAATCTACGACTATTTGTGGGAAATTGCTGTGCGCAATTGGCTGCCGCGTTCGCCCACAAATATACAGTCAATTCACTTTATATTATATTCTGTGAAGCGCTTTGGGACGTCCTCCCGAAGTGAAAAGCGCTATATCAAATGCAAGGAATATTATTATTATTACAGAGAAAGATCGGGAAAGAGTGACTGAGAGAGAGATTGGGAGAGATTATGAGAGAAAATATATTACAAAGTGTAGTGACTGTTTTGTGGAGGGTGAGGTACAGAGAGTGAGACAATGAGAGATACAGAGCGAGAGAGAGAGTCAGTGAGCGACTGAGAGAGAGAATGGGATAGACTATAAAAGAGAGAGTGACTACGAGAGAAAGAGAGAGAGAAAGAGAGAGCACAACAGAAAGTAAAACTGAGAGAGCGACAGAGAGAAAATCTGAGAGAGAGAGACAGTGAGAGAAAATATTTTAAAGTGTATTGACTGTGTGTATTGTTGGAGTAACGGAGAGAGACTGGGAGCGAGAGAGAGCGCGCGCGAGAGAGAGAGAGAGAGAGAGAGAAAGGGAGAAACCGCGGGACAGACGGAGAAAGATATTCTGAGAGAGACTGAGAAAGCGATAGACAGAGTGAGAGAGAGACTGAGCGAGAGCCTGAGAGAGCCCGAGAGAAAGAGAGAGCGAGGGAGAGTCTTGCTGTGAGAGAGAGAGATTGAGAGAAAGAGAGACTGAGAGGGAGAGAAACAGACTGTGTAGAACATATATTATAAAGTGTAGTGACTTTGAATTATCTGGGAAAGGCAGTGAGAGACTGTGAATGAGAGAGGGAGAGAGACTGAGGTGGGTAGAGAGAATGTGAGGAAGATAGAGACTGAGAAACACTCAGAGAAAATATACTATATAGTGTAGTGAATGTGTTTTTCAGAGAGATAGAGAGACCGAGAGAGAAACTAACAGAGAGGGAGACAGAGAGAGAGAGAGAGAGAGAGAGAGAGAGAGAGACTACCAGAGAGAATAAATTATAAAATGCAGTGACTATGCTTTGGGGAGACACGGAGAGAGAGAGACTGTGATAGATAGAGAGAGAATGAGAGAGAGAGTATAGGAGAGAGAGTGACTGACTGCGAGAGAGAGAGACAGAGAGACAGTTAGAAAGAGAGACTGCGAGAGAGCCATAGAGATATACTGATAGAAAGGGACTGATAAGAGACTGGGAGTGAAACTATATTTTCAAGTGAACTTACTTTGTGATATGTGGGAGAGACAGAGAGCGAAAAGAGAAGCACCGAATGAGAGAGAGAGGGAGAGAGAGAGAAAATGAGTTTGAGAGAGAGCGCGATTGAAAGGCAGAGAGAGTGACTGAGAGAGACAAAGAGTGAGAATCTGTCAGAGAGATAGTGAGAAAGAATATATTACCAAGTATGCAACTGCGGATTGAGTGAGAGACTGAGAGAGACAGAAAGAGAGAGAGAGAGAGAGCGATCGGGAGATTGAAAGAGAGAGACTGAGAGAGATTCAGAGACAGAGATTCCGAGAGAGAGATTCCGAGAGAGAGAGACGGAGAGCGAGAGAGAGACTGTGAGGGACAGAAACAGTTTGCGTGTGTGCACATGTGCGGGTGTATCTGACTCTGGTCCCACAGTCTATATTTGTTTTTGTATCTGTGTGTACATACGTGTCTTTTCGCGGGTTCTATGTGTGCGTGTGTGTCCGGCTCAGACATGTATGATGTTGGGGCTTCCTCCCTAATCCTGAGACATTTAATCACTCAGGTCAATGATTCCATGTGTATTCCCAACTGGCTTTAGCTCCCGGATGCAAATACATTTGTGGACAAATTTGTCCTGCAGTCTGAGCCCTGTAGCTCAGTGGTTAGAGCCCTCGCCTCGCTCGCCAGAGGGCCTGGGGGTGGTTCCTGACGGGGCAAAACCTTACGGATGTTTCCTTACTCCACTCGTGTCCGTTTGCCTCACAGTCAGTCACAACCCGTTTGTTAGGATTTGCAGATCACGTTTCCAGGGTTAATAATCCCTTGAAAAAAATATTTCGCGAGAGACTGTGAGAAAGACTCAGATAGAGGGGGACTGAGAGAGAGGGAGACAGAGAGATACAGAGACTGAGAGAAAGATTGAGAGAGAGAGAGAGAGAGACTGAGAAAGAGAGAGACTAGGGGAGAAGATATATCACGTGTATTGACTTTTTTATGAGAGGGACAAAGAGACAGAGACAGAAAGAGAAAATAAGAGAGACGGTAGTGAAGAGAGACTGAGCAGAGAAAAATCGAGCGAGAGATGAAGATAGAGACTGATAGAGAGTAAAACCTAGAGAGCGCGATTGAGCGATATAGACTGAGAGAGAAAAAGAGGGATAGAAAAAGAATCCGATAGAGACTGAGACAAGGAAACCAGGAGGGAGACTGAGAGAGAGAACTACTTAGAGAAAGACAGACAGAGTGAGAGACTGAATGAGAGGAAAAACAGAGTGAGAGACCCAGAAGAGAATGACGGAGAAAAACGTAGAAAGAGCGAGACTGTGAGAGATATTATAAAGTAGAGTGACACTGTTTTGTGGGTGACAGAGGGTTACTGCGAGAACGAGATAGAGAGAGAGAAAAAAAACACAGAGTCAGTGAGAGAGACTGACAGAGAGGAAAAGAGAGAGTGAGAGACAGAAAGAGAGTGGAAAGAAAGGAGGAGAGAGAATCAGAGAGGCACTGAGAAAGACTGAGATACCCGAGAGAGAGACAGAGAGTCTGATTGGCTCAGACTGAGAGATCAAATGGCTGAGAGAGAGAGACTGAGAGAGAGAATGAGAGATAGAGAGTGACTGCGACAGAGGGAGAGTAACAAACAGAGACAGACTCTGAGAGACAAAGTGACTCAGATCCACGGAGTGAGAGAGACTGTGAGAGTCTGAGAGGAATAGAGACAGAGATAGAGAGAGGGATAGTCCGAGAGACACAGAGAGAGAGAGACCGAGAAAGAGGGAGGCTGAGAGGGAGAGAGTTAGAGAGACTAAGTGAGATAGAGGCTAAGAGAATGAGAGAAAGAGAGAGAGTGAGAGTGAGAGATTGAGAGAGAGAGAGAGAGAGCGACTTTAGGGCGAGAATGAGCGACTGAGAGAGAGGGAGAGGGAGAGACTGTGAGAGTGACTGTCAAAGAGAGACCGAGAAACAGAAGGGGGGAGAGGGAGAGACATAGTCTTAGAGAGCGACTGAGAGAGAAACTGAGAGAGAGAGAGAGAGAAAGAGAAAGACTGAGCGAGACATAAACGGAGAGAGATTATATTATAATGTGCACTGAGTGTATGTTTTGTCGGTGAGACAGAGAGACAGAGATAGTGATTGAATGAGATTGACTGAGAGGGAGAGAGAGAGATCGAGAGAGAGATATAGAGACAGAGACTGAGAGAAAATATATTTTAAAGTGTAGCGAAAGTGTGTTTTGGGGGGAAACAGATAACAGAGTGAATGAGCATGAGACGGAGAGATTGGGAGGAATTGCGAGAGAGACAGAGAAAGAGACTGAGAGAGTAAATGACTCAGAGATACAGAGTGAGAGAGAGAATGAGGGACAGCCTCAGAGAGTCTGAGAGATAGAGACTGACAGAGAGAGATAGACTGAGAGAAAGAGACAGTGAGAGAGAGTATGTTATAACGTGCAACAACTGTGATTTGTGGGAGAGGCAGAGGAGAAACTGAAAGAGAGAGACCGACAAAAAGTGAAAGACAAAAAAGGAGACAGAGAGAGAGAGAGACGGTGAAAGAGAATACATTATAAAACATAGTGACTGTTTTGAGGGAGAGACAGAGAGAGAATTAGAGAGGGAGAGAGAGACTGTGATGTGTGTGTGCACATGTATGTGTCTGTTCCTGGTCCCAGCGCCTTGGGACTTGCTCCCCACGTGAAAGGCTCCTGTATATACATGTCAATGTGTATTGTGTTGTTACACTATATTCCCTGTGTTTGTGTCTCTGTGTCCAGTCTGGGGGGCAATAGTCTGGGAGATTGTGGAGTGAAGCGACTGTGTGAGGCTCTGAGGAACCCGGAGTGTAAAATACAGAGACTGTGGTAAGTAACGCACTGTGCCTCCAGAGTCTGAATGACTCCAATATCTCAATGCGTTTATTGTGACTGTCTGATCAGTGCGGCTGAATATTGTGACAGGAATCGGTGTGACAGTGTGAGGCCACAAGCCATCGTTTACATCAAACTCTCAACATGTGGTAATGTGTGTTTGTCTTTCTGTGTGTGTGTATGTGTCTTTGTGTCTGTGTGTGTATGTGTGTGTGTCTCTGTGTGTCTGTGTATGTGTGTGTGACACACACACACACATAAAATTTGCAACTCTCTCCAACAATTTTAAAATGATCCGATTCCAGTTTACCTATTGGTTGAGTTCAGTCACTATATTCAGGTCAAAATAGCAGGTAATGCACAAGTAAATGAAACAATAAAATAATACACAAGACACAAAAAGTACCGACCGGATTTCTGTCACAGCACTGGTCGTGTTTCGCAGTGCTCCGCTACCTTTCCCGAGAGATATCTAACACACCTTTGTTTAAAGACAACTGAATAACTCCAGACAAAGCTGTCTTTTTTAAGAAAAACAACTCCTTATATGGTTCTATCCATAAAATGTTTCAATCCCTTTAACCACATTTTATTCTCTCGTGATCAGTCCCTCCGTCGAGTGTGTAAGTATGAACAGACTTTCTGTGTCCTTGTACGCCCTGACCTTATATTGCCATTGTTTTGGGTTCTGCCTTCAGTTACTCAGCTTTGCCGCCTTTGCACTTCTATTTTATATTCTTAAACCACACTTTAACATTAACCCATGACAACACTGTGTGAGTGTGTATATGTATGTGTGTGTGTGTGTGTGTCAGTGCATGTGATTGTGTCTGTGTGTGTGTCTTGTGTGTGTCTGTTTGCGTATCTCTGTATATGTGCCTGTTTTTGTGTATGTGTGTCTGAGTGTTTTTATGAGTGTGTTTGTTTGTGTGTGTTTGAGTGAGCTTCTGTGTTTTTCTTGTGTATGTGCCATTGTGTGTGTGTTTGTTTCTGTGTTTCTGTATCTGTATTGGTGCGCGTCTGTTTGTTTGTGTGTATGATTGTGTTTGTGCTTGTGTGTGCAGCTGTGAGTGTTTGTGTGTGTGTGTGTGTCAGCGCGTTGGGACAATATTGTTGTTGTTGCTGTGTGTGTTTGTGTATGTTCCTGTGAGTGTGAGCGATTGTGTCTGTGATTGTGTGTGTGTTTCCAACTCTTCCCTTCGCAGCTGCAGATCATCCAAACACTGCAGCCTGTGTCCTCTCACACACCAGGCTCCGCGAACCCATCATTTCCACTCTCGCCCGACCCCATCACTCCCACCCTCGCCCGACCCCATCACTCCCACCCTCGCCCGACCCCATCACTCCCACCCTCGCCCGACACCATCATTCCAACCCTCGCCCGACCCCATCACTCCCACCCTCGCCCGACACCATCATTTCAACCCTCGCCCAACCCCATCACTCCCACCCTCGCCCGACACCATCACTCCCACCCTCGCCCGACCCCATCACTCCCACCATCGCAAGACCACATCACTCCCACCCTCGCCTGACCCCATCACTCCCACCCTCACCCGACCACATCACTCCCACCCTCGCCCGACCATATCACTCCCACCCTCGCCCGACCCCATCACACCCACACTCGCCCAGTCTGTCCATCGTCCAGAAGATCGAATTCATGATCCTCTTCCTTACCTTTAAGACCATCCATGGCCTCACCCTCTATGACCTGCTGACTCCCTAGCACCATGCCCGCTCGCTTCGTCCAGTGGGCTCCGGGCTGCTCCGTGTCTCCCGCCGACCCGCCCTCCCATCGGTGTCCGGGCTTTCAGCCTCTCTGCCCCCACACTCTGGAACTCCATCCAATGGATCCTTCCCCTCACTTCCTCCCTGGCCTCCTTCAAGGCCGGTCTCAAGACACTTCTCTACTACCGTGCCTTTGATCTCCCTCCCATTTCTCTGGCTTCCCCCATCCCTCCCCCAACGATCCCACCACTCACCCCTTTCCCACCTCTCCCCCGTGCTCGGGCCCCGACCCCTGACTGTTCAGCGCTTTGGGAAGTCCTCCGGATGTGAAAGGCGCTCTGTAATTGTCATTTTGTTGATGTTTTTGTGTTTGTGTCGTGTACGTGTGGATGGTGCTTTTGGGTGTGTCTGCGTGTTTGAAAGTTTGTATGTGTATTCATGTGTGTGTTTTTGTGTTTGTTTGCGTGAGTGTGATCGTGTTGTGTTTTTATGTTTTTCTTTGTGTGTGAATTTGTGTGTTTGATTGTGTGTTTGATTGTGTGTATGTGTGTACGTGTATTGGTATGTGTGTGTATTTTTGTGTTTTTATATGTTTGTGTGCGCTTGCATGTGGGTGTTTGTTCCTGTGTGATGTTGTATGTATGAGTTTGTGAGTGTTTTTATGACTGTTTCTGTGTGTGTTTTTGTGTGTTTGTGTCTGTGTATATTTGCTTGCGTTTGTGTGTTTGTTTGTGTGTGTCTGTGTATGTGTACTTATGTGTGTGTTTGTATTCGATTTTGTGCTTCTGTTTCTGTTTGTGTGCTTTTGAGTGTGTCTTTACGTGTGTTTCCATGTCTGTGTGTGATTGTGTGTGTTATGTTTGTTTGAGTGTGCATGTCTGTCCGTGTTTTTGTGCTTGTTTTCGTGTGTATTTGTGTGTTTCTGGGTGTATATTTGTGTGATTGTTTGTGTGTATGTTTATGCATGTTTGTGTGTGTGTGTGAATTTATGCTTGTGTGTTTTCCTGTGTATGTGTTTTTATGTGTATGTGTTTATGTGAGTGTTTGTGTGCTTGTTTCTGTGTGTTTCTGTGTGTGTGCGATTGTGTGCGTTTGTGTATTGGTTTGTTTGTTTGTGCGGGTAAGATTGTGTGTCTGTGATTGTGTGTTTCTGTGTGTGCGTTTGTGTGTATGTCTGTCTGTTTCTCTCTCTGTGTGGTTGCATTTTTTTCTGTGGGTCATGTGTGTGTGTGTAATTATATGAGTTTGTTTGTGTGTGATTTTGTTCATTTTTGTTTGTGTGCTTGTGTGAGGTTTTGCCCGTGTGTGGTTGCGTGAGTGTGTTTCTGTGTGTGTCTGTGTCTGTGTTTGTCTATGGTCGTGTTTGTTTGTGTGTGCATTTATGTGTGTGTGTTTCTGTGTGTGTCTGTCTATCTGCATACGTCTATGTGTGTTTGTGTGCATGTCGGTGTGTGTATGTGTATTTGGCAGTGGGATATGTGTCTGTGTGTGTGTATGTGTATTTATGTTTGTTTTTATGTGATTTTATTTATGTTTGTAAGTGTGCATGTGATTGTTTGCACGTGTGTGTGTATGCGTATGTGCGATGTGTGCATGAATTTGTGAGTGTTTGTGCGTGTTTGTGGGTTTCTGTATTTGAATGTGTGTATATTTGCATGTTTGTTTGTTTGTTTGTTTGTTTGTGTATCTGTGTATGTGTATTTATGTGTTCGTGTTTGTATGTGATTTTGTGTGTCTGTGGGTATTTATTTCTGTTTTTATGTGTGTTTGTATGTTTGTGTTCTGTGTTTGTTTGTGTGTACATGTGCGTGTTTGTGAGTTTGTTTTTTGTGTGCTTGTTTGTGTGTATCTGTGTGTGTGTACTTGTGTGTGTTTGTGTGTATGGTTGTGTATGTATGTTTGTTTGTGTTTATTTCTGTTTCTGTGTGTTTACGTATGTGCATTTGCATGTGTTTGTGTGCACGTTTCCGTGCGTGTCTGTGTGAACATTTGTTTGTGTATGTTTCTCTAAGTGTGGGGAATTGTGTGCGTTTGTGTGACTGTGTGCTTGTTTGTGTGTTTCAGTGTGTGTTTTCGTACGTATGTGTTTGTGTGGGTGCGTTTGTGTGTGTGTGTGCATTTATTTATGAGCATGTGTGTGTATGTGTGTTTCTATATGTATGTGTGTATTTCAGTGTGTCTGTGTGAGTGTGTCTATGTGTCCGCATCTGTGTGTCTTTGGGTGTTTGTGTCTGCTTGTGTGTATCTGTATGCGGGTCATGTGTTAAAATGTGTGTGTGAGTAGGAGTGTATATGTGGCTGCATGTCTGTGTTGGTGTGTACCCTGGTGTGTGTGTTTGTGTGTGTGTGTGTCGCACCCCTACAACCTGTCCGGCATCAAACAAACTGTGAGTGACAGTGGGTTATACCCACTGTGTTTACTCTGATTCCTGTTATGTCTCTGTGTCTCTGATCTCCAGGTTGGACAGTAACAATCTGACGGCTGATTGTACCGAGGATCTGACCTCCGCTCTCAGCACAAACCACTCACTGACGGAGCTGATCCTGAATAATAATAAACTGGGAGATTGTGGAGTGAAGCGACTGTGTGAGGCTCTGAGGAACCCGGAGTGTAAAATACAGAGACTGTGGTAAGTAACGCACTGTGTCTCCAGAGTCTGAATGACTCCAATATCTCAATGTGTTTATTGTGACTGTCTGATCAGTGCGGCTGAATATTGTGACAGGAATCGGTGTGAAAGTGTGAGGCCACAAACCATCGTTTACATCAATCTCTCAACATGGATTAATGTGTGTCTGTGTGTGTGTCTGTTTGTATGTGTATCTTCTGTGTGTGTTTGTGTGTGTGTTTGCATGTGCTTGTGATTCTGTGTGTGTGCTTGTTTGCGTTTGTGACTGTTTTTGTGAGTGTCTGTGCGTGCTTGCATGTGTATTTGTGATTATCTCTGTTTGATTCTGTGTTTGTTTGTATGTTTGGGTGTGTTTGTATGTATTAGTTGTGTGTGTATTGGTGAATGTTTGTGTGAATGTTTGTGTGCACGATTCTGTGTCTGTATGTGTGTATCTATTTGTGTTTGGTTGTGTGGATATGTATTTATACGTATGTTTGTGTTATTTTGTGTTTGTGTGTTTGTGTGCTTGTGTGAGTGTTTACGTTTGTGTGTTTGCATGAATGTATGATTGTGTGTGTATGTAATTGTGTCTGTTTGTGTGTGTGTGCACATGTGAGTTTGTTTGTGAGTTTGTTTGTGTTTCTGTGTGTGTGTCTGTGTTTGTGTGTATGTTTGTGTATGTGCGTTTGTGTGTGTTCTTGCGTGTGTGATTGTCTGTTTGTGAGTGTTTGTTTGTGTTCACGTGTGTTTCAGTGTATATTTCTATGTATGTATTTGTTTATTGTGCATGTGTGTGTTTATTGTGCTTCTTCGAGTGTTTCTTTGTGTGTTTGTTTATGCTTGAGTGTATTTGTGCACACATGTTTGTGTGTGTGTGTATTTACGCGTGTATGTGTTTATGTTTGTTTGTATTTATGTGCGTCTATGTTTTTGGGGTTGGGTGCGTGAGTCTGTGTTTGTGTTTTCTGTGTGTTTGTGTATGTATCCCTGTGTATTTTCGTGTGCGTTTCGTGCTGTGCCTCTGGGTGTGTGCATTTCTGTGTGTGTTTATTTGTTTTTATGCATGTGTTTGTGTTTGTTTGTGTGTGGGCTTGTGTGCGCGTGTTTGTGTGTCGGTTTGTGTGTTTATTTTGTGTTTCTGTGTATGTGTGTGTTTGTTTTGTGTATATGATTGTGTATTTGTGTATGTGTGTGGGCTTGTGTGTGTTTCCATATGTATGTGTTTGTGTGCGTATTTCTGTGCGCATGTGAATTTGTTTGTGTGTGTATGTGAATACGTGTATGTTTTTCTGTTCGCGTGTTTTTTGCACCTTGACATTCTGTGCTTGTTTGTGTATGTTTGTCTGTTTATTTGTGTGCCTTTGTGCGTTTGCGTTTGTTTGTGTGCGTTTGCATGTGTGTTTGTATGTGCGCATTTCTGTGTGTTTGTGTGGGTATTTGTGTGCGCACGCATTTGCTTGTAAGCTTATTTGTGTGCACGTTTGTGTTGATTTGTTTTTGTTTTCATTGTTTTTTTGTGTGTGTACTTGTGTGTTTTGTTGTGTGTGTGTTTTTGCGATTTTTTTGTGTGCGTTTGCTTGTCTTTGTCTTTCTGTGCGTGTTTGTATATGTGTATCCGTGCGTGTGTATTTCTGTGTGTGTCATGCGTTTGCTTGTGTGTAAGTGTGTTTCATGTCTGTTTGTTTCAGTGTGTGCCTCTGAGTGTGTGCATTACTGTTTTTTCCTGTCGATGTGTTTCTGCATCTGTGTTTGTGTTCGTGATTGTATATGTGTGTGTTTCTGTACTTGTATTTGTGTATTTCTGTACTTGTGCACGTGTGCTTGTGTTTGTGTGTGGGTGCTTGTTTGGTTGTGTATGTGCATTTATGTGTTTTTCTATGTATGTGTGTGTATTTGTGCGTGTTTCTATGGTTGTTAGTATGTTTTTGTGTGTTTTTGAGACTGTGTGTGCGTGTGTGCTGGTGTGTGTGTGTGTGTGTCTGTGCACTCCTACAACCTGTCCGGAATCAAACAAACTGTGAGTGACAGTGGGTTACACACACTGTGTTTACTCTGATCCCTGTTATGTCTCTGTGTCTCTAATCTCCAGGTTGGAGGATAACAATCTGACAGCGGATTGTACCGAGGATCTGACCTCCGCTCTCAGCACAAACCACTCACTGACGGAGCTGTACCTCAATATTTATAATCTGGGAGATTGTGGAGTGAAGCCACTGTGTGAGGCTCTGAGGAACCCGGTGTTTAAAATACCTAAAGTGGAGTAAGTGACACACTGTGTCTCCAGAGTCTGAATGACCCCAATATCTCAATGTGTTTATTGTGACTGTCTGATCAGTGCGGCTGAATATTGTGACAGGAATCGGTGTGTCAGTGTGAGGCCACGAGCCATCGTTTACATCAAACTCTCAACGTGTGTTAAAATGAAACCATGTGCTGGAAACCCCATCTCTAGTGACATGTGGACAGTCACTGCTCCGACCCCTCCACTGGGTTTGAGGGTTTTTTTGTCAGAATCTTTCCAGTCAAAACATCTGTGCAAAGCCCTCACCCAGAATGAAATCTACACAGCTTCAGCCCTGAGTTAGCCTGTGTCTGCTCACACACTGCAGTCTGAGCCCTGTAGCTCAGTGGTTAGAGCCCTCACCTCGCTAGCGAGAGGGCCTGGGGGTGATTCCTGGCAGAGCAAAACCTTACGGATGTTTCCTTACTCCACTCGTGTCTATTTACAACACAGTCAGTCACAATCCGGTTGTTAGATGATTTGCAGATCACTTTTCCAGGGTTATTAATCCCTTGAAAACAATATTTCATGAGAGAATGAGAGATAGATGGGAATTGAGAGAGAGATAGACAGAGAGATGCAGAGACAGAAAGAGATACTGAGAGAGAAGAGAGACTGAGTGAGAGAAAGACAGAGTTATAGTCTGTGAAATAGACTGAGAGAAAGAGAGAGATATTCATAGAGAGAGAGAGACGAGGGGAGAAGAAATTTAACATGCAGTCATTTTCTTATGAGAGGGACTAAGAGAAAGTGACAGAAAGAGAGAAGGAGAGAGTAAGATATTGAAGAGAGACTGAGGGAACGAAAGATAGAGCGAGAGGCGAATACAAAGACTGACAGAAAATGAAACGGAGAGAGCGACAGAGAGAGAGAGACTGATTTAGAAAGAGAAAAAGGGAGAGAAAGAGAATCAGAGAGAGATTAAGAGAAAGAAACTGAGCAGGAGAGAGTGAGAGAGAGAAACTGAGAGAAAGACAGGCACAGTGAGAGGGAATAGGGTACATGACATACAACATGTAGTGACTGTGCATTTTGTCGGAGAGACTAAGAGACAGAGACCGAGAAGAAAGTGAGACAGGTAGAGACACAAAGAGAGTCTGATACAAAAATATATAATATTGAATAGTGACTATGCCTTGTAGAAGAGCCAGAGTGAGAGAATGTTAGACAGACTGTGAGAGAGAGAGAGAGCGAGAGAGAGAGAGACTGAGAGAGAAACATACACAGAGAGAGAGAGAGAGAGACAGTAACAGTCAGAGATAAAGACAGAGACAGGGCGAGAGATTCAATGAGGGAAAGAAGAGTGAGAGATACAGAGAGAAAATGAGAGAGGGAAAAACATAGAGAGAGAGTGTGAGAGAGATATTTTAAAGTTTAGTGACACTGTGTTGTGTGTGACAGACAGTGTTACTGCGAGAGAGAGAAAGAGACAGTCAGAGAGAGAGATACAGAGAGAGAGTCAGTGAGAGGGACTGACAAAGAAAGAGAAAGAGAGAGAGAGAGAAAGAGAGGCAGAACGAAAGGAGGAGAGAGTCAGAAAGGCACTGAGAGAGACTGGGAGAGCGTCAGAGAGACTACAAGACAGAGAGAGAGAGACTGAGAGAGCGAGTGATGAGACAGATATTGAGAGAGAGAGAGAGAGAGACTGGGAGAGTGAGAGACTGGGAAAGGGAGACTGAGTGAGACAAACTAAGTGAGAAAATGAGAGAGAGAGAGAGAGAGAGAGAGAGAGAATACGAGAGAGGAGAGAAACAGAGAGGGAGGCTGAGAGAGAAAGTTACTCAGAGACACAGAGTGTGAGAGAATGTGAGAGAGCGACAGAAAGAGATACTGAGAGACACTAATAGAGAAAGATAGTCTGAGAGACTGAGAGGATGAGAAACTGAGACACGTAGATGTAGGGAGAGAGATTCTGGGAGACACAGAGAGAGAGAGAGCGAGTGACTGAGAAAGAGATTGAGAGGCTGAGAGAGAGAGAGAGAGACTTAAGGGCGTGAATAAGGGAGAGAAAGAGACTTAGAGAGAGAGCGACTAAGAGAGATATGAGGAAGAGAAAGTGTCTGAAAGACTGAGTGAGACAGAAATGGGGAGAGAATATATTATAATTTGTAGTGACTGTTTGTTTTGTTGACGAGACAGTGAGACTCAAAGAGATTGACTGACTGAGACAGAGAGAGGTTGAGAGAGAGAGACAGAAAGAGATATTGATAGACGCAGATAGAGAGACGCAGAGACTGAGAAAATGATTGTGAGAGAGAAAGAGAGAGCGATAGAGAGAGATTGAGCGTCAGGGACCGAAACAGAGACTGAGACGGAGACTCACAAAGATTGAGAGAGTGAGAGAGATAGTGAGAGAGAATATATAGTGCAGTGTTTTGTGGGGAAAATAGATAGAGATTGACTGAGAGAGAGAGAGAGATTGGGATAAACTGCCGGAGAGATAAAACTACTTCTACTACTACAACTAATAATAATCCTTGCGTTTGACATAGTGCTTTTCACGCCTTCTAGACGGCTCAAAGCGCTTCACAGAATCGACTGTAAAGTGAGTTGACGGAATATTTGTGAGCGATAGAGAAAGTTACCAAGAGAGGGAGTGAGAGTGAAAGTGCCTGAGAAACACAAAGTGAGAGAGAGAGACTGAGAGAAAGAGAGAGACAGAGAGAGAAAGTGACTCAGAGATACAGAGATAAGAGAAAGAGACTGAGAGACAGCCACAGAGAGCCAGAGAGATAGAGACTGAGACAGTGAGAGAGAGAGAGAGAGACTGAGCGAAAGAAGAATGATTGTGAGAGAGTGAGTAAGAGACTGAGAGAAAGAGAGAGACGATGAGGGAGAATATGTTATCACGCGTAGGGACTGTGTTTTGTGGGAGAGGCAGAGAAAGAAAATTAGGCAGAGAGAGACATAGAAGGAGACTGAGAGACTGAGAGAGTGAGAAAGTGAAAGACATAGAAGGAGACTGAGAGAGAGAGAGACGGTGAAAGAGAATATATTATTAAACGTAGTGACTGTTTTGTGGGAGAGACATGGAGAGAATCAGAGATAGAGAGAGAGAGAGAGAGAGAGACTGTGATGTGTGTGTGGGCACATGTTCGGGTGTGTGTGACACTGGTCCCAGCGCCTTGGGACTTGCTCCCCACGTGAAAGGCTCCTGTATATACATGTCAATGTGTATTGTGTTGTTACACTATATTCCCTGTGTTTGTGTCTCTGTGTCCAGGCTGGAGGGCAATAATTTGGGAGATTGTGGAGTGAAGCGACTGTGTGAGGCTCTGAGGAACTCGGAGTGTAAAATACAGAGTCTGCAGTAAGTAACGCACTGTGTCTCCAGAGTCTGAATGACTCCAATATCTCAATGTGTTTATTGTGACTGTCTGATCAGTGCGGCTGAATATTGTGACAGGAATCGGTGTGACAGTGTGAGGCCAAAAGCCATCGTTTACATCAAACTCTCAACGTGTATTAATGTGTCTGTGCATGTCTGTGTTTGTGTGTATGTGTCTGTGTGTCTGTGACTGTGTCTGTGTTTGTATCTATGTTTGTGGTTGAATGTGTGTGTGTCTGTTGTCAGAAACATTTGCAACTTTTTACAACGACTTTACAATGATCCTATTCCAGTTTACCAATTGGTTGAGTTCAGTAACTATATTCAGGTCAAAACAGCAGGTAATACACAAATAAATGAAACAATAAAATAACACACAAGACACAAAGCGGTACCGAGCGGATTCCTGTTACAGCACTGGTCGTGTCTCGCATTGCTCCGCTATCGTTCCCGAGAGATATCTAAAGACAACTTGATAACTCCATCCAAAGCTGTCTTTTTTAAGCAAAACAAATCTTTATATGGTTATATCCACAATATGTTTCAATTCTCCCTTTAACCACATTTTATTCTCTCCTGATCAGTCCAGCTTGTAAGTGTGAACTGACTTTCTGTGTCGTTGTACGTCCTGACCTTATCTTCCCATTGTTTTGGGTTCTGCCTTCAGTCACTGAGATTTGCCGCCTTTGCACTTCTGTTTTATATTCTTCAACCACACTTTAATATTATCCCATGACAACACTGTGTGTATGTTTGTCTCTGTGTGTGGGTGTGTATCAGTGCATATGATTGTGCCTGTGTGTGTGACTTGTGTGTGTCTGGTTGCGTATCTGTGTGTGCGTGTGTGTGTGTGTGTGCGTCTCTCTGTGTATGTGTGTATATGAGTGTTTTTGTGAGTGTGTTTTTGTATGTTTTTGAGTGAGCTGTGTTTTTATTGTGTATTTGCGATTGTGTGTGTATTTGTTTCTTTGTTTCTGCGTGTGTATTTGTGCGCGCTTGTTTCTGTGTATGTTTGTGTATATGTGTGTGCATTTGTGAGTGTTTGTGTGTGGGTGTCAGCGCCTTGGGACGTCCTTCCAACGTGAAAGGCGCTATACAAATGTTTTTGTTGTTGTGTGTGTTTGTATATGTTCCTGTGAGTGTATGTGATTGTGTGTGTGTGTTTGTGTGTGTGTTCCCAACTCTTCCCTTCACAAACTGCAGATCATCTAAAATCTGCAGCTCCTGTACTCCCACACAACAGGTTCCCCGACCCCATCACTCCCAACCTCGCCCGACCCCATCACTCCCACCCTCGCCGTACCCCATCACTCCCACCCTCGCCTGACCCTATCACTTCCACCATTGCTCGACACCATCACTCCCACCCTCGATCAGGACCATCACTCATAACCTAGCCCGACCCAATCACTCCCAACCTTGACCGACACCATCACTCCCACTCTTGCCCGACCCAATCTCACCCACCATCGCTCGACCCCATCACTCCCACCCTCTCCCGATGCCATCACTCCCATCCTCGCCCGACCCCATCACTTCCACCCTCGCCCGACCCCATCACTCCCAACCTCGCCCGACCCCATCACTCCCACCCTCGCCCGACCCCATCACTCCCACCATTGCTCGACACCATCACTCTCACTATCGATCAGCACCATCACTCATTACCTAGTCCGACCCAATCACTCCCACCCTCGTCAGACTCCATCACTCCCACCCTCGTCAGACTCCATCATTCCCACGCTCGTCAGACTCCATCTCCATCACACCCACACTCGCCCGACCCCATCACTGCCACCCTCGCTCGACCCCATCACTCCCACCCTCGCCCGACCCCATCAATCCCACACTCGCCCGACCCCATCATTCCCACCCTCGCCCGACACCATCACTCCCACCCTCGCCCGAGCCCATCACTCCCACGCTTGCGCCAGTCTCTCCATCGTCCAGAAGATCGAATTCAAGATCCTCGTCCTGACTTTTAAGGCCATCCATGGCCTCGCCCCCTCCTCCCCTCTCTGAACTGCTGACTCCCGACCAACCTGCCCGCTCCCTCCGTCCAGTGGGCTCCGGACTGCTCCATATCTCCCACCCGATCCGTCCTCCCATCGGCGGCCGGGATATCAGCCTCTCTGCCCCTACACTCTCGAACCCCTTCCCACGGTCACTTGCATTCACTTCCTCCCTGGCCTCCTTCAAGGCCGGTCTTAAGACCCTTCTCTTCTACCGTACCTTTGATCTCCCTCCCACTTCTCTGCCTTCTCCCAAACCTCCCACACCGATCCCACCACCCCTTCCCCACCTCTCCCCCATGCTCGGGTCCAACCCCCGACTGTTCAGCGCTCTGGGATGTCCTCAGGACGTGAAAGACGCTCTGTAATTGTCGTTTTGTTGATGTTGTTGTGTATTTGTATTTGTGTGCGTGTACGTGTGGATGGTGTTTTTGGTTGTGTCTGTGTGTTTGAGAGTTTGTATGTGTATTTATCTGTGCGTTTTTGCGTTTGTTTGCGTGAGTGTGCTCACGTGTGCGTTTGTGTGTGATTGTATGTTTTTCTTTGTGTGTGCATTTGTGTGTTTCATTGTGTGTATGTTTGTACGTGTATTGGTATGTGTGTCTTTTTATTTGATTTTGTCCTTGTTTGTGTTTGTGTGCTTTTAAGTGTGTCTTACGTGTGTTTCCATGCGTGTGTGATTGTGTGGGTTATCTTTTTTTGAGTGTGCATGTGTGTGCGTGTTTGTGAGTTCGTTTTTGTGTGTATTTGTGTGTTTCTGAGTATATATTTGTTCGATTGTTTGTGTATATGCTTATGCATGTTTATATATGTGTGTGAATTTGTGCTTGTGTGCTTTGTTCTGTGTATGTGTGTTTATGTGTATGTGTGTTTGTGTGAGGGTTTGTGCGTTTGTTTCTGTGTGTGTGCGATTGTGTGCGTTTGTGTATTGGTGTGTTTGTATGTGTATGTGTGGGTAAGTTTCTGTGTCTGTGATTGGTGTGGGTGTGTGTTTGTGCGTGTAATTTTGTGTTTGTATTTGTGTGTGTGTTTGTGTGCATGTATGTGTCTTTGTGTTTGCGTTTCTGTGTGTATGTGTGTTTCTCTGTGTGTGTGTCTGTTTGTTTGTCTGGGTGTTACTGTCTCTGAGTGGGTGCATTATTTCTGTGGGTCATGTGCTTGTGTTTGTATGTGTATGTGTATTTATGTGTGTGTGTTTGTGTGTGAGTTTTTGCGCATGTGTGGTTGCGTAAGTGTGTTTGTGTGTGTGTGTATGTGTATTTGTCTGTGAGTCATGTGTCTGTTTGTGTGTGTATGTGTATTTATGTGTGTGTGTTTCTGTGTGTGTGACTATCTGTGTATGTTTCTGTGTGTTTGTGTGCATGTCTGTGTGTGTGTATTTGACTGTGGGACATGTGTTTGTGTGCGTGTATGTATTTGTGTGTGATTTTGTTTATGTTTGTGTGTACGCATGTGATTATTTGCGCGCGCCTGCGTATGCGTATGTGCGATTTTGTGTGCATGAGTTTGAGTGTTTGTGCGTGTTTCTGGGTTTCTGTGTTTGTGTGTGAATATTTGCATGTTTGTTTGTTTGTTTGTTTGTTTGTGTATTTGTGTATGTTTATTTATGTGTGCGTGTTTGTATGTGATTTTGTGTGTCTCTTTGTATTTATTTCTGTTTTTATGTGTGTTTTTATGTTTGAGTGTTGCGTTTGTGTGTACATGTGCGTGCGTGTTTGTGAGTTTATTTTTGTGTATGCTTGTTTGTGTGTTTCTGTGTTTATTTGTGTGTCTTTCTGAGTATGTTTGCTTGTGTATATTTCTGTGTTTATGTGTGTTTACGTATGTGCATTTGCATGTGTTTGTGTGTGCGTGGCTGTGTGAGTATTTGTTTGTGTACGTTTCTCTGAGTGTGGGGGATTGTATGCGTTTGTGTCTCTGTGTGCTTGTTTGTGTGTTTCTGTGTGTGTTTTCGTACGTATGTGTTTGCGTGGGTGCGTTTGTGTGTGTGTGCGTTTATTTATGTGCATGTGTGTGCATGTGTGTTCCTATATGTCAGTGTGTCTTTCAATGTGTCTGCGTGTGTGTCGATGTGTGCTCGTTTGAGTGTGTGTCTGTATGTGTGTATCTGTATGTGGGTCATGTGTTTATATGTGTGTGTGAGTAAGAGTGTATCTGTGGCTGCGTGTCTGTGTTGGTGTTTATTCTGGTGTGTGTGTGCGTGTGTGCGTGTATGCGCGTATCTGGGAGATTGTGGAGTGAAGCGACTGAGTGAGGCTCTGAGGAACCCGGAGTGTAAAATACAGGGACTGTGGTAAGTAACGCACTGTGACTCCAGAGTCTGAATGACTGCAATATCTCAATGTGTTTATTGTGACTGTCTGATCAGTGCGGCTGAATATTATGACAGGAATCGGTGTGACAGTGTGAGGCCACAAGCCATCGTTTACATCAAACTCTCAAATGTATTAATGCGTGTCTGTGCGGGTGTGTGTGCCTTTCTGTGTTTGTGTGCATGTGTCTGTGTGTGTGTCTCTGTGTGTGTGTGTGACTGTTAGAAAAATTTGCAATTCTCTCCAATAATTTTAAAATAATCCTATTCCAGTTTACCTATTGGTTGAGCTCAGTCACTATATTCAAGTCAAAATAGTAGGTAATGCACAAGTAAATGAAACAATAAAATAATACACAATACACAAAGCGGTACTGAGCGGATTCCTGTCACAGCCCTGGTCGTGTCCCGCACTGTTCCGCTACCGTTCCCGAGAGATATCTAACACACCTTTGTTTAAAGACAACTGAATAACTCCAGACAAAACTGTCTTTTTTAAGAAAAACAACTCCCTATATGGTTATATCCATAATATGTTTCAATTTCAATTCTCCCTTTAACCACAAGGACTTTCCGTGTCCCTGTACGTCCTGACCTTATATTGCCATTGTTTTGGGTTCTGCCTTCAGTTACTGAGCTTTGCCGCCTTTGCACTTCTATTTTAGATTCTTGAACCACACTTTAACATTAACCCAAGACAACACTGTGTGTGTGTATTTCTGTGTGTGTGTGTGTGTGTGTCAGTGCATGTGTCTGTGTATGTGTGTGTTTGTGTATGTATGTTGTTAGAAAATAAAATCAGCCAAATCTGTAAGGAAATAACGCTGATTCCTCTAACCAGATATCAGACTGTTTTATTATAATTTGTTCGTTATTCCCCAATATCCCGATGGGTCAGACCAAAGGCCGGTACAATCAACAGATCTTATAAAGAATAACACCACTATAGATATCTCGAGTTCAACACTGTGTCTTTGCAGCACACAAGCTTGATTCTTCGTGCTTTCGGTCTTCTTGCTTACAGCTTTCAATCTTCCCTCTGATATCCTCAGTCTTAGTGTTTCTAGTTCTCAGTCTTCCATCTCCGTCCCCTTGTCTCCGCAGCCCGGGATAACCCCATCTCCCGTATCCTTGTCTCCGCGACCCGGGACGGCCCCGTACACAAAGTTATCGGAACTCTTAGACCAATGTTCGTCCAATCATGGTGCGGACATTAGATCACTTGGTCGAAATCATGCGGGGTTCACGTGAACACCTCATGGTGTGTATGTGCCTCACATACACACACACACTGTCCTTGAGACAGTCCGTTATCTCGTGTATGTGCAGGGAGTTTCAGTCTCGCTGCCCACAACACACTTAACTTAAAAGTTAACCCGTTCGCAACATCTATAATGATTCCAACATTATACAAAAAGTGTAAATTCTAACAATGTGTGTGTGTGTCAATGCATATGTGTGTGTGTTTGCCTGTGTATGTGGGTCTGTGTGCTTCTGTGAGTGCTTTCGTAAGTGTGTGTGTGTATCTATTAGAGCGATGGTTTGTGTGTGTGTTTGTCTTTGTTTCTGTGTGTGTGTTTGTGTGTGTTTTTGAGTATATCTAAATATATATTGTGTGTCTGGATGTGTTTATGTGTCTCTGTCTGTGTGTGTGATTCTGCGGGGATTTTTGTGTCTCTGTGTGTATTTGTGTTCGACAGTGTTTGCTTGTGTGTACGTTTGTTTGTGTGTGTGTTTGTGTGTTTGTTTGTGTGTTTCTGTGTGTGTATTTGTGTGACTTTGTGCTTGTGAGTGTGTGTGTGTGTCAGAGCCTTGGACGTCGACATGAAGGGATATCACTGTAACTTGTTGCTGTTGTTGGTGCGTTTGTGTGTGTCCTGTGAGTGTGTGGATTGTGTGTGTGTTTGTGTGTGTTCCTGTGAGTGTGTGTGTTGGGTGTTTTGTGATGTTATTGTGTATTGCGTGTATGTGTTTGTGTGTGTGTGAGTGTGTGTGCGTGTCTGCGGGTATGTGCGTGGTAATGTCTGTGTGCTTGCACGTTTACACAAACGTTGTGGTTGTGTGTATGTGTATTTATGTTTGTGTGTTTTTCTGTGTGTTTGTGTGTGGTGTTTTGTGTGTGTGTGTTTGCGTTGTTTGTCTGTGTGAATCTATGTATGTGTATTTATGTCTGTGTTTGTATTTGATTTTGTGTTTATTTGTTTGTTTGTGTGTTTTTGAGTGTGTGTCTGTTTGTCTTTATGTATGTTTCTCTGTGTGTGTGTGATTGTGTGTTGTGTTTTTGTGTGTGCGTATTTGTGAGTTTGTTTTTGTGTGTCTTTGTTTGTGTGTTTCTGTGTGTATTTGTGCGTGTGTTTTCGCGTGTATGGTTATGTATGTTTGTATATGTCTGTGTATTTGTGTGTGTACTTGTGTGTTTTTTTCTGTGTGTGTGTTTACGTGTATGTTTGCGTGTGTTTGTGTGTGTGTCCGTTTGTTTGTGTTTCTGTGAGTGTGTGTGTTTGTTTCTGTGTGTTTCTCTGTGTATGTGTGTGTGTATCACTGTGTGTGTCTGTATTTGTCTGTTCGACATGTGTTTGTTTGTGTGTGTATGTGTGTGTGCTTGCATGAGTGTGTTTGCCTGTGTGTCTGTCTGTGTGTACTTGTCTGTGGGTCATGTGTTTCTGTGTGTGTATGTATGTATTTATGTGTGTATGTTTGTGTGCCATTTTGTTTATGTTTGTGTGTGTGCTTGTGTGAGTGATTGTGCTTATGTTTGCGTTCGAGTGTGTCAGCGTATGTTCGATTTTGTGTGTATGAGGTTTTGAGTGCTTTTGTGAGTGTTTGTGTGTTGTGTTGTGTGTGTGCGTGTATATTTGTGTGTGTTTGTGTCTATCTATGTATGTCTATTTATATGTGTGTGTTTGTTTGTATTATGTGCTTCTGTTGTGTTTGTGTGTTTTTGAGTGTGTCTTTATGTGCGTTTGTATATTTGTGGGTGTGTGCGTGTTTGTCAGTCTGTTTTCGTGTACGTTTGTTTGTGTTTGTTTGTTCGTTTATTTGTGTGTGTTTGTGTGAATGTTTATGTATGTTTGTGTGTGTATGTGTGTTTGTGCGTGCGTGGGTTTTTTTCTGTGTGTGTGTTTGCGTGCGGTTGTGTTTGTGTGCATATGTGTGTGCAAATGTGTTTGAATGATTGATTGTTTGTGTGTGTGTGTGTGTTTGCTTGTGTGAGTTTCTGTGTGTGTGTTTGCGTACGTATGTGTTTGCGTGGGTGAGTTTTTGGGTGTGATTGTGTATGTTTCTGTGTGAGCGCGTTTGTGTGAGAGTGGTTGTGTGTTTGTTTGTCTGCGTGAGTGTGTGTATTTATGTGTATATGTGTGTGTCTGTGTGTGCGTCTGTCTGTTTATGTGACTCTGTTTGTGTGTGTTTGTGTGTATTTTTCTGTGGGTCATGTGTTTGCGTGTATTTGCGTGTGTGAGTGGAAGTGTGTATCTGCGGCGATGTTTTTGTCTGTGTTTGTGTGTGTTGGTGTGTGTGTGTGTTTGTGTGTATGAACTCCTGCAACCTGTCCGGCATCAAACAAACTGTGAGTGACAGTGGGTTATACCCACTGTGTTTACTCTGATCCCTGTCATGTCTCTGTGTCTCTGATCTCAAGGCTGTACAGTAACAGACTGACCGATGGCTGCACTGATGCTCTGGTCTCCGCTCTCAGTACAAACCGCTCACTGAGGTTCCTGGACCTGAGGTCTAACTCCTTCACAGACGGCTCTGTCTCCGCTCTCCGCCGCCTCATACAGACCTGCACCAGTCTGGAGGGATCATGGTGAGTGTTTGTGTCAGTGTTTAATGTGATAAACACACAGAGAAAGGGCTGTGTATCAGAATGGGAACAGTTTGAAGGGATTTATTTATTCATTAAACTGCGACACGAACAGTTTACAGTTTGTACCATTATCCCGTGGGTTTATTTCCTGTTTAATGTGTTTCAGGCTGTGGGGGAATGGGTTCAGTTCAGACGGAAAGAATCAGCTGAAGTCACTGCAGGGAATCAGAGCTGAGCTGTCAGTGGTAGTGTGACACTGACTGAGGCAGTGACTGTCCACACAGTCTGTGTAATATGGAATATATTCTGGACACTGTAGTGACTGATTATTAAAGATGTTGATCCTGATTCCTCTCCCATCTCTGCTCTGGGGACCGTTATTGACACACACCGCCTACGGCCGTGCGGGCGGCTGGAGAGCCCCGACCCTCAGTCACTGCTAAACTGCTGTAAGCGACCACAACTGATGCACTTTCTCTCACAGTCTCTCTCTCTCTCTCTCTGTGGGTCAGTCTCTCTCAGTTTATATATTTCCGCCCCTGTTTCTTTCTCTCTCTTTCATTGTCTTTATTAGTCTCCGTCTGTGTGTGTGTGTGTGGGTGTGTGTGTGTGTGTTTGCCTCAGTCAGTTCGTGTCTCTGAGATCGTGGGCGACAGAGCAGTCAATCTGTGTCTGTGTGTGAGAGAGCGGTCAGTGTGTGTGTGTGTGAGAGAGAGCAGTAAGTGTGTGTGTGAGAGAGCAGTCAGTGTGTGTGTGTGAGCAGTCAGTGTGTTTGTGAGTAGTCAATGTGTGTGTGTGAGTAGTCAGTGTGTGAGTGTGTGTGTGAGAGAGAGCAGTCAGTATGTGTGTGAGTAGTCAGTCTCTGTGTGTGTGTGTGTGTGAGAGAGCAGTCAGTGAGTGTGTGAGTAGTCTGTGTGTGTGTATGTGAGAGAGCAGTCAGTGTGTGTGTGAGAGCAGTCAGTGTGTGTGTGTGAGAGCAGTCAGTGTGTGTGTGTGTGTGTGTGTGTGTGTGTGAGAGACCAGTCACTGTGTGTGTGTGTGTGTGTGAGAGAGAGAGCAGTCAGTATGTGTGTATGTGTGTGCGTGTGGGGAGAGAGCAGTGTGTGTGCATGTGTGTGTACGTGTGTGTGAGAGCAGTCAGTGTGTGTGTGAGAGCAGTCAGTGTGTGTGAGCAGTCAGTGAGTGTGTGTGTGTGAGAGCAGTCAGTGTGTGTGTACGTGTGTGTGAGAGCAGTCAGTGTGTGTGTGTGTGAGAGCAGTCAGTGTGTGTGTGTGTGAGAGAGCGGTCAGTGTGTGTGTGAGTGTGTGAGAGAGCAGTCAGTGTGTGTGTGTGAGAGCAGTCAGTGTGTGTGTGAGTGTGAGAGCACTCAGTGTGTGTGTGTGAGAGCAGTCAGTGTGTGTGTGTGTGAGAGCAGTCAGTGTGTGTGTGTGTGTGTGAGTAGTCAGTGTGTGTGTGAGTAGTCAGTGTGTGTGTGTGTGTGTGTGTGTGTGTGAGAGAGCAGTCAGTGTGTGTGTGAGAGCACTCAGTCTGTGTGTGAGAAAGCAGTCAGTGTGTGTGTGTAGGAGAGAGAGAGAGCAGTCAGTGTGTGTGTGTGAGCAGTCAGTCTGTGTGTGAGAGAGAGAGCAGTCAGTATGTGTGTATGTGTGTGCGTGTGGGGGAGAGCAGTGTGTGTGTGTGTACGTGTGTGTGAGAGCAGTCAGTGTGTGTGTGTGTGAGAGAGCAGTCAGTGTGTGTGTATATGAGAGCAGTCAGTGTGTGTGTGTGTGTACGTGTGTGTGAGAGCAGTCAGTGTGTGTGTGTGAGAGAGCAGTCAGTGTGTGTGTGTGAGCAGTCAGTGTGTGCGTGTGTGAGAGAGCGGTCAGTGTGTGTGTGAGTGTGTGCGAGCAGTCAGTGTGTGTGTGTGTGTGTGAGAGAGAGAGCAGTCAGTGTGTGTGTGAGAGAGAGAGCAGTCAGTGGGTGTGTGTGAGAGCAGTCAGTGTGTGTGTGTGAGTGAGCAGTCAATGTGTGTGTGTAGGAGAGCAGTCAGTGTGTGTGTGAGAGAGAGCAGTCAGTGTGTGTGTGTGTGAGAGAGAGCAGTCAGTGTGTGTGTGTGTGTGAGCAGTCAGTGTGTGTGTGTGTGTGAGAGCAGTCAGTGTGTGGTGTGTGAGAGCAGTCAGTGTGTGTGTGTGAGAGAGAGAGCAGTCAGTGTGTGTGTGTGAGAGCAGTCAGTGTGTGTGTGTGTGAGAGAGCAGTAAGTGTGTGTGTGTGTGTGTGAGAGAGCGGTCAATGTGTGTGTGTGTGTGAGAGAGAGCAGTCAGTGTGTGTGTGAGTAGTCAGTGTGTGTGTGTGTGTGTGTTTGTGAGAGTGAGAGCAGTCAGTGTGTGTGAGAGAGCAGTCAGGAAGTGTGTGAGTGAGAGCAGTCAGTGTGTGTGTGAGAGCAGTCAGTGTGTGTGTGTGTGAGAGAGAGCAGTCAGTGTGTGTGTGTGTGTGAGCAGTCAGTGTGTGTGTGTGTGTGTGAGAGCAGTCAGTGTGTGTGTGTGTGAGAGCAGTGAGTGTGTGTGTGTGTGAGAGCAGTCAGTGTGTGTGTATACGTGTGTGTGAGAGAGTGTGTGTGTGAGTGTGTGTGAGAGCAGTCAGTGTGTGTGAGAGAGCAGTCAGTAAGTGTGTGAGTGAGACCAGTCAGTGTGTGTGTGTGAGAGAGCAGTCAGTGTGTGTGTGTTTGTAAGAGTGAGAGCAGTCAGTGTGTGTGAGAGAGCAGTCAGTGTGTGTGTGTGAGAGAGAGCAGTCAGTGTGTGTGTGTGAGAGAGAGCAGTCAGTGTGTGTGAGAGAGCAGTCAGTATGTGTGTGTGAGAGAGCAGTCAGTGTGTGTGTGTGAGAGAGAGCAGTCAGTGTGTGTGTGTGAGAGAGAGCAGTCAGTGTGTGTGTGTGAGAGAGCAGTCAGTGTGTGTGTGTGTGTGTGTGAGAGCAGTCAGTGTGTGTGTGTGTGTGAGAGCAGTCAGTGTGTGTGAGAGCAGTCAGTGTGTGTGTGTATGAGAGAGCAGTCAGTGTGTGTGAGAGCAGTCAGTGTGTGTGTGTGTGTGTGTGAGCAGTCAGTGTGTGTGTGTGTGTGTGAGAGCAGTCAGTGTGTGTGTGTGTGTGTGAGAGCAGTCAGTGTGTGTGTGTGTTGAGAGCAGTCAGTGTGTGTGTATACGTGTGTGTGAGAGAGTGTGTGTGTGTGTGTGTGTGAGAGCAGTCAGTGTGTGTGTGTGTGAGAGAGAGCAGTCAGTGTGTGTGTGTGAGAGCAGTCAGTGTGTGTGAGAGCAGTTAGTGTGTGTGTGTGTGTGTGAGAGAGAGCAGTCGGTGTGTGTGTGTGTGAGAGAGCAGTCAGTGTGTGTGTATGAGAGAGCAGTGAGTGTGTGTGAGAGCAGTCAGTGTGTGTGTGTGTGAGAGCATTCAGTGTGTGTGGGAGCAGTCAGTGTGTGCATTCACTACACTCCCAGGTCAGGCTGTGAGGCACAGTAACACACAGTCACTACACTCCCAGGTCAGGTTTGAGACACAGTAACACACAGTCACTACACTCCCAGGTCAGGTTTGAGACACAGTGACACACAGTCACTACACTCCCAGGTCAGGGTGAGAGGCACAGTAACACACAGTCACTACACTCCCAGGTCAGGGTGAGAGGCACAGTAACACACAGTCACTACACTCCCAGGTCAGGGTGAGAGGCACAGTAACACACAGTCACTACACTCCCAGGTCAGGGTGAGAGACACAGTAACACACAGTCACTACACTCCCAGGTCAGGGTGAGAGACACAGTAACACACAGTCACTACACTCCCAGGTCAGGGTGAGAGGCACAGTAACACACAGTCACTACACTCCCAGGTCAGGGTGAGAGGCACAGTAACACACAGTCACTACACTCCCAGGTCAGGTTTGAGACACAGTAACACACAGTCACTACACTCCCAGGTCAGGGTGAGACATGCAGTAACACACAGTCACTACACTCCCAGGTCAGGGTGAGACACAGTAACACACAGTCACTACACTCCCAGGTCAGGGTGAGAGGCACAGTAACACACAGTCACTACACTCCCAGGTCAGGGTGAGAGACACAGTAACACACAGTCACTACACTCCCAGGTCAGGGTGAGAGACACAGTAACACACAGTCACTACACTCCCAGGTCAGGGTGAGAGACACAGTAACACACAGTCACTACACTCCCAGGTCAGGGTGAGACACAGTAACACACAGTCACTACACTCCCAGGTCAGGGTGAGACACAGTAACACACAGTCACTACACTCCCAGGTCAGGGTGAGAACAAGTAACACACAGTCACTACACTCCCAGGTCAGGTGAGACACAGTAAACAGTCACTACACTCCCAGGTCAGGGTGAGAGACACAGTGACACACAGTTACTACACTCCCAGGTCAGGTTGAGACACAGTAACACACAGTCACTACACTCCCAGGTCAGGGTGAGAGCACAGTAACACACAGTCACTACACTCCCAGGTCAGGGTGAGAGACACAGTAACACACAGTCACTACACTCCCAGGTCAGGGTGAGAGACACAGTAACACACAGTCACTACACTCCCAGGTCAGGGTGAGAGACACAGTAACACACAGTCACTACACTCCCAGGTCAGGGTGAGAGACACAGTAACACACAGTCACTACACTCCCAGGTCAGGGTGAGAGACACAGTAACACACAGTCACTACACTCCCAGGTCAGGGTGAGAGACACAGTAACACACAGTCACTACACTCCCAGGTCAGGGTGAGAGACACAGTAACACACAGTCACTACACTCCCAGGTCAGGGTTAAGACACAGTAACACACAGTCACTACACTCCCAGGTCAGGGGTTAGAGACACAGTAACACACAGTCACTACACTCCCAGGTCAGGGACAGTAACACACAGTCACTACACTCCCAGGTCAGGGTGAGACACAGTAACACACAGTCACTACACTCCCAGGTCAGGGTGGAGACACAGTAACACACAGTCACTACACTCCCAGGATCAGGGTGAGACACAGTAACACACAGTCACTACACTCCCAGGTCAGGGTGAGAGACACAGTAACACACAGTCACTACACTCCCAGGTCAGGGTGAGACACAGTAACACACAGTCACTACACTCCCAGGTCAGGGTGAGAGACACAGTAACACACAGTCACTACACTCCCAGGTCAGGGTGAGAGACACAGTAACACACAGTCACTACACTCCCAGGTCAGGTTTGAGACACAGTAACACACAGTCACTACACTCCCAGGTCAGGGTGAGAGACACAGTAACACACAGTCACTACACTCCCAGGTCAGGGTGAGAGACACAGTAACACACAGTCACTACACTCCCAGGTCAGGGTGAGAGACACAGTAACACACAGTCACTACACTCCCAGGTCAGGGTGAGAGGCACAGTAACACACAGTCACTACACTCCCAGGTCAGGGTGAGAGACACAGTAACACACAGTCACTACACTCCCAGGTCAGGGTGAGAGACACAGTAACACACAGTCACTACACTCCCAGGTCAGGGTGAGAGACACAGTAACACACAGTCACTACACTCCCAGGTCAGGGTGAGAGACACAGTAACACACAGTCACTACACTCCCAGGTCAGGTTTGAGACACAGTAACACACAGTCACTACACTCCCAGGTCAGGTTAGAGACAAGAACACACAGTTACTACACTTCCAGGGGGGGGAGTAACACACAGTCACTATACTCCCAGGTCAGGGTTAGAGACAGAGTAACACACAGTCACTACACTCCCAGGTCAGGTGTGAGACACAGTAACACACAGTCACTACACTCCCAGGTCAGGGTGAGAGACACAGTAACACACAGTCACTACACTCCCAGGTCAGGGTGAGAGACACAGTAACACACAGTCACTACACTCCCAGTAACACACAGTCACTACACTCCCAGGTCAGGGTGAGAGACACAGTAACACACAGTCACTACACTCCCAGGTCAGGTTTGAGACACAGTAACACACAGTCACTACACTCCCAGGTCAGGGTGAGAGCACAGTAACACACAGTCACTACACTCCCAGGTCAGGTGAGAGCACAGTAACACACAGTCACTACACTCCCAGGTCAGGGTGAGAGACACAGTAACACACAGTCACTACACTCCCAGGTCAGGGTGAGAGACACAGTAACACACAGTCACTACACTCCCAGGTCAGGTGAGAGACACAGTAACACACAGTCACTACACTCCCAGGTCAGGGTGAGAGACACAGTAACACACAGTCACTACACTCCCAGGTCAGGTTTGAGACACAGTAACACACAGTCACTACACTCCCAGGTCAGGGTGAGAGACACAGTAACACACAGTCACTACACTCCCAGGTCAGGGTGAGAGACACAGTAACACACAGTCACTACACTCCCAGGTCAGGGTGAGAGACACAGTAACACACAGTCACTACACTCCCAGGTCAGGGTGAGAGACACTAACACACAGTCACTACACTCCCAGGTCAGGGTGAGAGACACAGTAACACACAGTCACTACACTCCCAGGTCAGGGTGAGAGACACAGTAACACACAGTCACTACACTCCCAGGTCAGGGTGAGAGACACAGTAACACACAGTCACTACACTCCCAGGTCAGGGTGAGAGACACAGTAACACACAGTCACTACACTCCCAGGTCAGGGGCTTGAGACGACGTAACACACAGTCACTACACTCCCAGGTCAGGGTTAGAGACACAGTAACACACAGTCACTACACTCCCAGGTCAGGGGGAGACACAGCAACACACAGTCACTACACTCCCAGGTCAGGGTGAGAGACACAGTAACACACAGTCACTACACTCCCAGGTCAGGGTGAGAGACACAGTAACACACAGTCACTACACTCCCCAGGTCAGGGTGACACAGTGACACACAGTCACTACACTCCCCAGGTCAGGGTGAGAGACACAGTAACACACAGTCACTACACTCCCAGGTCAGGGTGAGAGACACAGTAACACACAGTCACTACACTCCCAGGTCAGGGTGAGAGACACAGTAACACACAGTCACTACACTCCCAGGTCAGGGTTAGAGACACAGTAACACACAGTCACTACACTCCCAGGTCAGGGTGAGAGACACAGTAACACACAGTCACTACACTCCCAGGTCAGGGTTAGAGACACAGTAACACACAGTCACTACACTCCCAGGTCAGGGTGAGAGACACAGTAACACACAGTCACTACACTCCCAGGTCAGGGTGAGAGACACAGTAACACACAGTCACTACACTCCCAGGTCAGGGTGAGAGACACAGTAACACACAGTCACTACACTCCCAGGTCAGGGTGAGAGACACAGTAACACACAGTCACTACACTCCCAGGTCAGGGTGAGAGACACAGTAACACACAGTCACTACACTCCCAGGTCAGGGTGAGAGACACAGTAACACACAGTCACTACACTCCCAGGTCAGGGTGAGAGACACAGTAACACACAGTCACTACACTCCCAGGTCAGGGTGAGAGACACAGTAACACACAGTCACTACACTCCCAGGTCAGGGGGTGAGAGACACAGTAACACACAGTCACTACACTCCCAGGTCAGGGGTGAGAGACACAGTAACACACAGTCACTACACTCCCAGGTCAGGGGTTAGAGACACAGTAACACACAGTCACTACACTCCCAGGTCAGGGTTAGAGACACAGTAACACACAGTCACTACACTCCCAGGTCAGGGTGAGAGACACAGTAACACACAGTCACTACACTCCCAGGTCAGGGTGAGAGACACAGTAACACACAGTCACTACACTCCCAGGTCAGGGTGAGAGACACAGTAACACACAGTCACTACACTCCCAGGTCAGGGTTAGAGACACAGTAACACACAGTCACTACACTCCCAGGTCAGGGTTAGAGACACAGTAACACACAGTCACTACACTCCCAGGTCAGGTTAGAGACAGACACACAGTACTACACTCCCAGGTCAGGGAGACAGTACACAGTCACTACACTCCCAGGTCAGGGTTAGAGACACAGTAACACACAGTCACTACACTCCCAGGTCAGGGTTAGAGACACAGTAACACACAGTCACTACACTCCCAGGTCAGGGTGAGAGACACAGTAACACACAGTCACTACACTCCCAGGTCAGGGTGAGAGACACAGTAACACACAGTCACTACACTCCCAGGTCGGGTTTGAGACACAGTGACACACAGTCACTACACTCCCAGGTCAGGGTGAGAGACACAGTAACACACAGTCACTACACTCCCAGGTCAGGGTTAGAGACACAGTAACACACAGTCACTACACTCCCAGGTCAGGGTGAGAGACACAGTAACACACAGTCACTACACTCCCAGGTCAGGGTTAGAGACACAGTAACACACAGTCACTACACTCCCAGGTCAGGGTGAGAGACACAGTAACACACAGTCACTACACTCCCAGGTCAGGGTAGAGACACAGTAACACACAGTCACTACACTCCCAGGTCAGGGTTAGAGACACAGTAACACACAGTCACTACACTCCCAGGTCAGGGTGAGAGACACAGTAACACACAGTCACTACACTCCCAGGTCAGGGTGAGAGACACAGTAACACACAGTCACTACACTCCCAGGTCAGGTTAGACACAGTAACACACAGTCACTACACTCCCAGGTCAGGGTGAGAGACACAGTAACACACAGTCACTACACTCCCAGGTCAGGGTGAGAGACACAGTCACTACACTCCCAGGTCAGGGTGAGAGACACAGTAACACACAGTCACTACACTCCCAGGTCAGGGTGAGAGACACAGTAACACACAGTCACTACACTCCCAGGTCAGGGTGAGAGACACAGTAACACACAGTCACTACACTCCCAGGTCAGGTAGAGACACAGTAACACACAGTCACTACACTCCCAGGTCAGGGTGAGAGACACAGTAACACACAGTCACTACACTCCCAGGTCAGGGTTAGAGACACAGTAACACACAGTCACTACACTCCCAGGTCAGGGTGAGAGACACAGTAACACACAGTCACTACACTCCCAGGTCAGGTATGAGACACAGTAACACACAGTCACTACACTCCCAGGTCAGGGTGAGAGACACAGTAACACACAGTCACTACACTCCCAGGTCAGGGTGAGAGACACAGTAACACACAGTCACTACACTCCCAGGTCAGGGTGAGAGACACAGTAACACACAGTCACTACACTCCCAGGTCAGGGTGAGAGACACAGTAACACACAGTCACTACACTCCCAGGTCAGGGTTAGAGGCACAGTAACACACAGTCACTACACTCCCAGGTCAGGGTGAGAGACACAGTAACACACAGTCACTACACTCCCAGGTCAGGGTTAGAGGCACAGTAACACACAGTCACTACACTCCCAGGTCAGGGTGAGAGACACAGTAACACACAGTCACTACACTCCCAGGTCAGGCTGAGAAACAAAGTAACACACAGTCACTACACTCCCAGGGCAGGGTTAGAGACAAAGTAACACACAGTCACTAAACTCCCAAGTCACGGTGAGAGACACAGTAAAGACCCCTCGCCTCGCACCCCACAGCCCCTGTAGCTCAGGGGTTAGACCCCTCACCTCGCAAGGGGACAGGATAGGGGGAAACCTGACAACGTTTGGTATACCCACACACACACTCACACACACTCACACACACACAAACACTCACACACAGGCACACACACACTCACACACACTCTCACACACACACAAACACTCACACACACACACACACACACTCACACACACACAAACACTCACACACAGACTCACGCAAACACACACTCACACATACACACGCAGACACACACATACGCAGACACACACACACGCAGACACACACACACACACACGCAGACACTCACACGCAGACATACGCACACAGACACACACACGCAGACACACACACACACACACGCAGACACTCACACGCAGACATACGCACACAGACACATACACGCAGACACAGACGCACATACATACACAAACAGAGACACACATAGACACACAAATATACAGTCACTACACTTGACAGTCAAACACACAGTCACTGCACTTTACAGTCAAACGCACAGTCACTAAACTTTACCGTCAGACACATTGTGATTGCACTTTACAGTCAAACAGACAGTCGCTACACTTTACAGTCAATCACTCAGTCACTACACTTTACAGACAAGCACACAGTCACTACACCTGTTTCACGTCGAGAGGACGTCCCAAGGCGCTGAAAATAATAATGATAATTGTTTTCGTTATAGCGGCTCATCACGTCATCGAAAGCTCAAAGCGCTTCGCAAACTATCAACTAATTCCGCAGCTTTTATGCGTTAGATTTTGTTTGTGAGAGAGTGTGTGTGAGAGAGAGAGTGAGAGAATACGTGTGAGAGAGTGTGTGTGAGAGAGAGAGTGAGAGAATACGTGTGAGAGAGAGTGAGAGAGTGTGTGTGAGAGTGAGAGTGTGTGTGTGTGAGAGTGAGAGAGTGTGTGAAAGAGAGAGAGACTGTGAGTGAATGAGTGAGAGAGATAGAGAGCGACTAAGTGTGTGAGAGAGAGAGACTATGAGTGTGTGTGTGAGAGAGACTGTGAGTGATTGAGAGTGAGAGAGATAGAGCGAGACTAAGTGTGTGAGAGAGAGATAGACTGTGAGTGTGTGTGAGAGAGGGAGAGAGAGACTGTGAGTTTGTGAGAGAGAGAGAGAGACTGTGAGTGTGTGTGAGAGAGAGAGAGACTGTGAGTGAATGAGAGTGAGAGAGATAGAGAGAGACAAAGTGTTTGTGTGTGTGAGAGAGAGACTCAGAGTGTGAGAGAGAGTTGGAGAGAGAGAGAGAATGTGAGTGGGAGACACACAGTCACTGTACTGTACAACACGTCCTCTCGCCTCGTTCTTCTCTCTATCTCTCTCCCTCTCTCCCCAAACCACAAAACACAAAGTCACTACACTTTACAACACGTGCTCTCTCCTCGTTTCTCTCTCTCTGCCTCTCTCACCATCCCGCAAAGCACACAGTCACTTCACTCTCCAACACGTACTCTCTCCTCGTTTCTCTCTCTCTCCCTCTCTCCCCATCTCACTAAACACACAGTCACTTCACTCTACAACACGTGCTCCCTCCTCGTTTCTCTCTCTCTCTCCCTCTCTCACCATCCCACAAAGCACACAGTCACTTCACTCCACAACACGTGTTCTCTCCTCGTTTCTCTCTCTCTCCCTCTCTCACCATCCCACTAAACACACAGTCACTATATTTTTGTCCGTCGTGTGAAGCGCTTTGAGAAGTCTCGAAGATGTGAAGGGGCGCGATGTCAATCACAAGGATTATCATCATAATATAAAGAGGGTTAACCCCCTCCCGCCCCCCCCAACCCCCCAAGTAAACCTCCTCCCCTTTAAGAGAGGGTCGATATCGATTTAATTCACAAATACGGTCCACAGACTGAAATCCTTCCGACAGCCCCGCCCACATCTACAGCCCCGCCCCCAGCTATAGCCCCGCCCCTATCTACACCCCCGCCCCCAGCTATAGCCTCACCCACAGCTTTAGCTCCGCCCCCATCTACAGCCCCGCCCCCAACCACAGCCCCGCCCCCTGCTATAGCCCCGCCCACAGCTATAGTTCCGCTCCCCCCTGTAGCCCCGCCCCCAGCTGTAGCCCCGCCCCTACCCGTTTTCTGATGGTAACTGAGCTTCCAGCGGCTCATTCTCATGGAGAGAGAGAGAGAGAGAAAGAAGGGGTGAATGTGAGAGAGAGGATGAGAGTTAATGCAAAAAGCGGTTGATATCTTTGAGATTAATGCAGAATTAGGGATATTTTGCACTGGTGCACTTTAAACCCCGGGGATCCGGGGACTTTCAAACCCTTTTCCCGTGTTTGCACCCGGAGAGCGGGTTATCATTGAAACACAAAGTCAATGCAAAACCCCATTGAGATCATTGGGAATACTGAGGAATGAGGAAGGTTTCGCACTGATGCAAAACCGCTTCCCGCAGAGTTTTTGGGGTCAATTGTCCTCAATTCGGATTTCGAGGCGAAATAACATTTAAAATTAATAATCTCAGCCCCGGAAGTCGCGCGAGTGTTTTGTTTTTTTAAGCGCGAAAAATAATTGAAATGAAGATTTTTTCCCCCCGGGATTATGAACCGTCACCAGGAGAGAAGGTGTCGGGGCTCGAACTCGCGGCCCACGAGTCCGGGTGGGAGAGGGGTAGCGTCTGCGCACGCGCGGCGTGGCTGTCCGTGACGTCACCAGGGAGCCCGGGCGGGAGGGGCAGCGACCGCGCGAGACTTCCAGAGAAACCGGTGGATTAAACCCCAATGTATAAGGACATGAAGCGCGTTATGAACTCCCGGATCTCCGGGATTTTCAGTGCATCGGTGCAAAACATTCCCAATTCTGCACTAATACCAAATATATCAACAGGAAAGAGAAATGCGCGCGAGGCGGAGAATCAGAGGCGTTCAGCGGGGAAGGAGGCCATTCCGACCATTGCGACTGAGCTTCAGTTACCCGCTCCCTCCCCGACCTTCCCCCGCAACCCCACCATCACGCACCGCCCATCCTCGGTCGCATGAGAATGCGTCCGTCCTCTTGGCTTCTCGGGGGTTAGCAGGTGGCGGGGGTGTTGGTAATAATAATAATAATAATAATAATCCTTGCATTTGATATAGCGCTTTTCACGTCGGGAGGACGTCCCAAAGCGCTTCACAGAACACACTGTAAAGTGAATTGACTGTATATTTGTGGGCGAACGCGGCAGCCAATTGCGCACAGCAATGTCCCACAAACAGTCGTAGATTGAAAATGCCCAATTTATTATTGTTTTGTTTTTGGAGGGATTATTATTAGGCTCTGTGTGGAGTAAGGAAACTTGCCCAAGGTTTCGCCCTCTGCCTGGGATTGAACTCAGGTCTCTCGCTTGCAAAGCGAGCGCTCTAACCACTGAGCTACAGGACTCCACAAGGTAGGGGATAAGGTAGGGGATAAGAAGGAGCGGGGGGTGGTAGGGGGTTAGGATTGGGACGTATGGTTTGGTAGGGGGTTAGGAGGGGGAGGGAGAGTTTCTTAAAGGGTTAGGAGGCAGAAGGGGGTGTTGGTAGGGGGTTAGGAGGTGGCGGGGGTGATTGATAGGGGTTAGGAGGTGTCGGGGGTGTTGGTAGGGCGTTAGGAGGGGGCGGTTGGGTTGTTAGGGGTTAGGAGGGGCCCGGGCGGGTAGGTAGGGGGTTAGGAGGCGACAGGGGTGTTGGTAGGCGTTAAGAGTGGGGGAGGTGGTTGTTACGTGTTTAGGAGGGGGTGTGTGTTGGTGGTTGGTCAGGAGGGGGTGACGTGGGAGTTGGTAGGTGGTTAGGAGGGGGTGACGGGGTTGTTAGGTGTTTTGGAGGCGGCGGGAGCCTTGGTTGGGGTGTAGGAGGGGCGGAGGGGTTGGTAGTGGTTTAGGAGGGGGCAGGGGGGTTGGTAGGGGTTTAGTAGGGGGTGGAGTTGGTTGGGGTTTAGGGGGGGGTGACGGGGTTTGGGAGGTGTTTAGGAGACGGCGGGGGGGGTGGGGGTTGGTAGGGGTTTAGAAGCTTCGGGGGAGTTGGTTGGGGTTTAGAAGTGTCGGGAAATTTGATAGCGGTGAGGATGGGGCGGGCATTTGGTAGGGGGTTAGGAGGGGGTGTTGGTAGGGGTTAGGAGGGGTCGGGAGGTTGGTCGGTGATTAGGAGGGGCGGTGGTGTTGGTAGGGGTTAAGGAGGGGGCGGGGGTGTTGGTAGGGGGTGAGGGAGGGGGCGGGGGTTTGGCAGTGGGTGAGGAGGGGGCGGGGGGTTGGCAGTGGGTGAGGAGGGGGCGGGGGTTTGGCAGTGGGTGAGGAGGGGGCGGGGGTTGGCAGTGGGTGAGGAGGGGGCGGGGGGTTGGCAGTGGGTGAGGAGGGGGCGGGGGTTTGGCAGTGGGTGAGGAGGGGGCGGGGGGTTGGTATGAGTTTAGGAGGTGGGCTCTGGGAGAAGGACATTTGGAGACGGGGTATAACGAGCGCAGCTCTCGGGAGAGCAAAACAAGAGCAGTGCGACTCCAAGAGGGAGACAGTGAGTCCCGGATCAGAGATCAGAGGGTCACCATAAGTGTGTGAGTCTATCACTGAGCTTCTGGGGCTCCAGAGAGGAAAGAACAAGAACGGCTGCGGCTGATTCCTTTACACCGGTAGTGTGAGTATCTCTTAGCTGCTGTAACCCGTGTGTTTTTAGTATAATATAGTCAATTATAATCGTTCTACTTTGATATAATCATCGGATTCTGCTATTGCTTATTGGACCATTTACCTTTCTCTGTATTGTGTGATTGATGTTAACTGTTGGGGATCGAAATAAAGCGTTTAAAGGTGTGTTACGCCATATTTGGTAACTGTCGAGTCTTTTAATCGAACTCGGGGTTCATTTTTTCCAACAGTAGTGACTTTACAGTAAATCCCGTGCAGTCACTTCACAGTGAATTCTGTGCAGTCACTTTACAGTGACCCCTATGCAGTCACTTTACAGTAAATTCTGTGCAGTCACTTTACAGTGAATCATGTGCAGTCACTTTACAGTGAATCCTGTGCAGTCACATTACAGTTTATTCTACTTATATTTCACTTCCTCGCAGCGGGACAGGGTTTAAGGAACAACCCGACCGGGTACGATAGGCGACTCTCGGCGCTTTCCGAGCTTCCCCAGGTGAAGGGTATCCGGGCTGAGCCCCTCGGGCAGGTTCCTTATCAACAAAAATTCTTGCCAAACGCCACCCAAAAGTCCAGGCTAAACCAGGGATGGCGGTGACAGCCGAGGATTCCTGGGGTCAGCTTTTCCCAATGGCAGTGACAGCCCTGGGAAGGCTGTGAGAAGCCCTCAGACCAGGCGTCAGGGTCGGAGGGGAGAGAGGAGGTTCGCTGTGTAGAAGGGCCAAAACCCGGGAATAATCCATGGACCGCCCTGAGCGGCCACAGCAGAGACAGGTCGACGGGACAGAGTCTGTCTGAGCCGTGTGTCCCGCAGAAGGGATTTACCATCCAATCCACAACAACAACCCCCCCCCACAACAACCCCGAACACCCCCACAACAACCCCCCCGACCCCCCTACAGCCTATTGACGGGTCCCGGCCTCCCCACTAACATCCCCCAACCTATGGATACCATTTGAACCTGTATTGGGAGTCAGACCTTATGTTAAACCTGTGGTGAATGGAGGACCATCACAACTGATGTGAATTGACCCCCAGGTCTGAGGCTGCGATAATACACTCTGACTCTCCGACTGGGAATCTGCGGCTACCAATGGATGTGTGGAATAGTGCGGGTTTGACTGGAAGCGCTGTGTTTCGGGTCCAATTGACACAGGTTACACTGATCCTCCCGGAGGAAACAACACAGCAACAACACGATTACATTTGTGTGGCGCCTTTCACATCGGGAGGACGTCCCAAGGCGCTGAAAGTGGGTTGTTTACCTGAGACGTACAAGAGCGCGGCAGCGAACAACACGATCCAGAAGAGAGGGATATTGGGGGCAGAAACTCTGTTAAAATATCCGGTGAGAGTTCATTTTTCAAATCAATGCCTGTGGACAGGGGATCCCAGTGGAGGTGGAGAGATCGCATATCCCGCGCCAGTTGATCACTCTCATGCGGTATTTGCAATGAAAAAGGGTGAAATTTACCCTCCAGACAGTTCCCAGATAATACGGTGGGAAAAATCTTTGCCGACCAACCCTCAGTGGTGGCTCTGCACAGGTGTGATTGTGGAAAGTTGACTGCAATTGAGACCATTAACGGACAAACCCTGCAAACAATATCCTATACAGGAATAGCCCCCCATACACTGCAGATATTATTAACTCGTTAAAACAACAGTGCCGTTCGAGAAGGTTCATTCACCACCAACTCGCCCATATGACCGGTACCAAAGTCGGATGGGAGTTGGAGGTTAACAATTGATTACCGACAATAAAGTGACACCGTCCTGTTCCCCAGTGGTCAGTGATTCCCCAACACTATTGACTCGTCAAACAAGACACGTCTGTCTTTTCTCCACGTTTGACATTTCTATCGGCTTCTGGAGTGTCCCCATCACAGATGAGGATCAGTTTAAATTCACCTTCACATGAGATAACCAGCAACACACCTGGATGTGCAGACCCCAAGGCTTCCACACTCCCCGAATGTCTTTCACAAACGAGTGGCTGCGATTATTAAAGGGCGTGAATTCTGAGTGTGTGTTTCAGTTTGTGGGTAACATTCTAATTGCAAATACTGACAACGACACTCACATTCAGACATTGACCGACACACTGAACCGACTGACTGCAGCAGCACTGAAAATTAACTCCATGAAGGCTCAGCTGCTGCAAAAGACTGTAACTTTTCTCGGAGTACGACTGTCTCCCAATGCGATGGATGATAAACAGATCGAAATATTATCCCGTTCACTAAAATAAAACCATCAGTGCCATCATTCCTGGGTCTGGTGGGATATCAAAGGTGGTTCATTCCCTCCTTTGCTGAGCTGCCAAACCGCTGAAGGAATTGCTGAAAGGACCAGAGGAGACTCCGAGCCGGAGCTTTGGGCTGATGCTCACACTGCGGCTGTGGCGGCTTTAACACAAGGAGTCACACAAACCACAGCTCTGGTCTCTCCGGTTCCGCGGGAGCCTTTCCCCCGGAGGTCACCGCGACCGACCAGAGCTTAACGGCAGTGCTGTGCCAGGACCGCGGCAAACTGACTGCGATTGCACTCGCCTCCCGCATCCTGACGGGGGGTGAGAACCACTCTGAGGTGTGTGAGCGACACCGACTGCCACATCCTGAGCCATCGCACAGTTTACCTTTGTGACCGGTGTCCAGAAGCTGGAGATACATTCACCGCAAACTCCGTTGAAACTGTTGCTCAGCCCCGGAGATACCTCGGGGTCCTCTCAACCACTGAACCGATGGGCCTCGGTCCTGGGACAGCGGGACATCGAGAGTACCTCACAACCGACAACACTTCTCTCTCATCTGCTGCAATACAACAGAGACACACTCGAATGTCCGGTCCCACTCACCAAGTTTCAACATATATCCTACACCTCTTCCAGAGGGACAGCGCGTGTATATCGATGGATGTTCCTTCCACCAAAAAGGAGCGTTCCTTAAATCGGCATCACCACCCCATGGTCCATGGGCCCGTGTGCAGGTTGATTTCATTGGTGCATTATCCACGACAAAAGGAGGTCTTAGCAGAGTCTGGTAATACTCGATAAATTCACAAGTTGGAATGAGGCTTTTCCCACGAGAATTAACACTGCGCTAACAGCAGCCCGAGTCCCCTTACGCCAAGTGATCTGCAGGCGGGGAATACCTGTACAAGTGGACTCAGACCAAGGATCGCACTTTACAGGTAAAATTTTCTCGAAATCCAAATCTTGCTGGGAGTCTAACTGAGATTGCACATCTCACACCATCACCCAGTCTTCCGGAGCGGTGGATCGGGGAAATCGGAACTTGAAGACATTGATTAAGATATTGTTTGTAGATAATAATATAATAATAATAGTAATATTCCTTGCGTTTGATATAGCGCTTTTCACGTCGGGAGGACGTCCCAAAGTGCTTCACAGAAAACATGTAAAGTGAATTGACTGTATATTTGTGGGCGAACGCGGCAGCCAATTGCGCACAGCAATGTCCCACAAACAGTCATATGGATTGCAAATGACCAATTTTATTGTTTTATTTTTGGAGGGATTATCATTCGGCTCTGTGTGGAGTAAGGAAACTTGGCCAAGGTTTCGCCCACTGCCTGGAATTGAACTCAGGTCTCTCACTTGCAAAGCGAGTGCTCTAACCACTGAGCTACAGGACTCCACCCCACAACATCACACCAGTTCTGGCCGCGCTCCAGAATCGACAACATATTTATTGCAATATCCTCAAAATCCTTCATCTCCTGGCACTTCCCTACCTTTCCGACCTGCTTCCTCCTCAATCTACAACCCGCTGCCTATAACCCACAGCCATTGGAATGGTTCGGCAGAACTCCGGATGATCTGCAGCGTTGGAGGGAGGAATTGGGGAGCCCGATCAGCAGTGGTTTGTAGATGTGTATATCTACACATATACACGGTTAAATGCTTAGATGTTTGCGCTCTGTGTAAAATGAATGCTTTTCATATAAGTGGCAAGCATAGAGCAGGGAATGTGGGAAGGAAGAAGAATTGGGCAAACATGATGGTTTTATTTAAGGCAGCTATGGTACACATAGTGATTGAGTTTGAGGGGTTTGAGGTAGAGAATCCCTGTTGTTCGGTGCATCTTTCTTGATTGATCACATGTGGATCTTTGACTTCACAATCCTCGCTCGCGGGTTCAAGTCCATTCACTCCCTGTCATCTCCCTCCCTCCCCGACCTCCTCACCACCCCAACCCACCGCCCACCGCAGTCTGCTCGACTGCTCCCGACCTCCTGCTCGTCCGTCGCACTTTCCACTCCGCCATCGGAGGTCGTGCATTCAGCCACTAACCCCAAAACACTGGAAAACACTCCCTCAATCCCTCCGCGTTTATAATTCCCGACTTACATTTTCGACGGTGCTCGGGGCAACGTACAGCCCCCACCCCGGCTCAGAGTCAGGCCCCGCCATGTTAAGCGCTCTGAGAAGCTACCCTGCATGGAGGGCGCGCCATATAAGTGCAAGTTGTTGCCGTTGTTGAATGGACCTGTTGTCGTGATGCCCGAGTGGAGGGGGTGAGCAGAAGAGATAGTTGAAGGAGTTGCTGTTCATGGGCAGTGTGGAGAGGTTAACAACACACAGGTTGTCTGCATATTTTGGGGGACACTCATTTTAAATACAGTGAGGACACGTCCCCGTGGGCACTACATATATAATAAATAATCCTTGCATTTGATATAGCGCTTTTCATATCTTCTCGACGTCCCAAGCGCTTCACATAATATACCCTAAAGTGAATTGACTGTATATTTGTGGGCGAACGCGGCAGCCAATTGCGCACAAACAGTCGTGGATTGAAAATTACCAATTTATTATTGGTTTTGGTTTTTGGAGGGATTATTACTAGGCGTGTGGAGTAAGGAAACTTGCCCAAAGTTTCGCCCTGTCTGGAATTGAACTCAGGTCTCTCGCTTGCAAAGCGAGTAGTCTAACCACTGAGCTACAGGACTTCACACACACATGTTTATACGGTAAACACCCGGAGACACGGCCACACAAAGCGCACACATCCACTCAACCCACAACCAGTCCCGACCCTGTCCCCGCGGCCTCCCCGCCGGGTCCTGTTCCCTTTACCTACACTACAGGGAGCAGTTACACGGGTGGGGCTGGTCCCGGCTCTGTACAAATACAAGTTTGAGGTTGCTGTTGTTGTTGTTGAGCCCCTGCGCCACTTTCCGCATCGCCACCCTTGATGGACTGAGAATTATATACATTTTTCGGACGCTCTTTGGTTACACATGGACCAAAACGCACTCTCTATACAGTAAATGGCTCCACACATATCTACAATTCCCGTCTCAGCACAACTCACAGTAATCACACACTGAATGGGAGGAATTGAAATTGACGCCAAGTCCAGGCAGATAGGAATGGCTTTATCGTCTGCAATGCAGCCAAATGTCCAGCAAGTGGCGGTGTTGCACTAGAATCCCACCCGATGTACACAGTACAACACCGCCTCCCTTTGGCTGATAGCGGCATTGCTGCTCCAAGAAAATTCACTTCAAAAACATTACTTTTACAACTTCCACAGACAACCTGTGTTTACTTAGTCTTCCTTCACGTAGGATCGCGACTCGCTGCTGTTCCTCAGTGTTGTTTTATAATGGACGAATACATTTTCATTCCTTTTCACTATCAAGATCAGAGAGTGCTGTGAACACTCAGCGGGTCAGGCAGCCTCTGTGCAGAAAGGAAAGTGAGTCAACATTTCGGGTCCAGGACACTTAGTCAGAAACGTTGACTCACTTTCCTTTCTCCATAGATTCTGCCTGACCTGCTGAGTTTTCCCCGCTCTCTCTGTTTTTGTTTCAGATTCCAGCTTCTGCAGTGCTTTTCGTTTTGTTCACACGTTTTCATATGTTTATGTAAATAAGCAGTTTCCCCACTAAATCGCATTATATTAATGTTATAGCTCAGTCCCTCGATCCGGTTATCACCATCTAATGCTGGAGCGCGGTAAGGCAGAAGAATCAATTCATCTTTATTTCATCTCTACTGAAGGCTGTTATGCATTTCAGTCCTATAATCATTTACTGCAGATGAGTCTGTGTTTCAATAAAAAAATATTACCTGCAGTACCGATTATTGCCGGCAGATGGCGGCATTGCGCTGTGTAACTGCCCACAATGTTCTCAGTGATATCACTTGTCCTCATTGACTGGAGGTGAACAGAGTCTCACTGGAGCTCATCTGGAATGGGCCACGGAATGTCAGAATCAGTCAACCCTCCGTGACGGTCTCTAGTCCGGTTACTGAGTCAGGAGGGGCCGCAGTATTCCAGGGCTCTCACTGCTGATGGCAGCATAGCTCGGCCTGGCTCATCGGCAGGACCTTTGAGGACAGACCAGTCATTTGGGGGAAGGATATTATCCCACTCAGCACCTGTCAACCATACAAACCAAAGCCGTAATTGGTAATGTGATCCTACGAGTGGGAAAGGCTCACGCTCCGCTTCTCATGACTCCCCTCGCACTTGCACAGCTCACCCTGACCACCTGATCAGCCTTCGCACACATCTTCTCTGTCTGACTGCTCCCAGAATTTGTGTGTGAGCGCTTCTCTGTGGGTAAGGATGGGGAACGTCTGGGTGTGGTTCCAGACGGCAAGGGTTTCGGTGTGGGTGAGGGTGAGGAGGAGGTGGGTTTAGGTAAGGGTGGGAGTGGCTGAGTGTGTCTGAGGTTGTGTATTACCGACAAGGCCGACACTATTACCGACAAGGCCATCTCTGACCACCACTTCATCTCCTTCACCACCTCCACCCCCCTCCCCACCTCCACCAGACCCACCACCATCTTCTACCGCCCTTGGAAGAAGTTACCCCCACAATCCCTAACCGATGCCTTGGAGTCCTCTGAACTCCTCTCCCTCTGGCCTTCAACCCTCACCGACCCCTCTTCTCCTCTCTCCCTCCTCCACAATACCCTCTCCTCCACACTCGATACTCTTGCCCCCATCACTTCCCGCACTGTCTCCTACTCCCGCTCCTCCCCCTGGTACACCACCCACCTCCGCTCACTGAAAAGCCAGGTGCGGGCTGCTGAACGCACCTGTATCAAATCTGGCCTAACGGTCCACCGACAAATCTGGCTGGACCTCCTCAAAATTTACCGCTCCACTCTAGCCTCGGCCAAGTCGTCCTTCTACTCCAGGATAATCCTGGAGGCGAAGAACAACCCCAGGCTACTGTTTTCCACCACAACCCGACTCCTCCGTCCCCCCCGCCACCCCGCACAGGTCATCTCCTCCAACCTTCACTGCGAGGAGATGCTGGATTTCCTTGAATCCAAGATCAAGGGAATCCGCTGCGCGGTCACTTCCCCTCCAACTTCCACCCACCACCCACCCCTTCCCTCGCATACTCCGACTCCTACCCATCCTCCCTACACACCTTCGTACCCGTTTCCCCACCCTCTGTCACTGAACTCATCGAATCCCTAAAACCAACCACCTGCTCCCTTGACCCCATCCCCACTCCACTCCTTATCTCCCAGCTCCACTTTCTTGCCCCACATATCACTGACATCATAAACCTGTCCCTCTCCTCTGGCTCTGTCCCCATTCCATTAAAAACTGCCATCATCACGCCCACCCTGAAAAAACCCTCCCTTGATGCGTCGCAGCTATCAAGCTACCGGCCCATCTCCAACCTCCCCTTTCTCTCCAAGGTCTTGGAAAGAGTTGTCGCCTCCCAACTGCGCTCTTTCCTTTCCACCTATTCTCTTTTTGAACCCCTTCAGTCAGGTTTCCGTGCTGCCCATAGCACAGAAACTGCCCTGGTCAAGGTCACCAATGATATCCTGACCATCTGTGACCAGGGCTCCCTCTGTCTCCTCGTCCTCCTCGACCTATCGGCTGCATTCGATACGGTCGACCACGCTATCCTACTCCACCGCTTGTCCTCCCACCTCAACCTTCAAGGCACTGTCCTTGAATGGTTTAGGTCGTACCTTTCTCACCGTCTTCACTTCGTCTCAACGAATGGCTTCTCCTCCACCCCCCGTACTGTCTCATGTGGTGTCCCTCAGGGCTCTGTCCTCGGTCCCCTCCTCTTCACCCTCTATATGCTCCCCCTCGGTGACATCATCCGCAAACATGGGGTTAACTTCCACATGTATGCGGATGACACCCAACTCTACCTTTCCTCCTCTACTCTCAACTCCACGACCACCGATGTCCTGACAGCTGCCTGTCCGACATCGAGTCCTGGACGAGAGACAACTTTCTTCAGCTCAACGTGCGAAAAACCGAGGCCCTCCTGATTGGCTCACGTCAGCGCCTCCGCACCTCAGGCGCTGACACCATCAGCATCCAAGGCTGCACTCTCCACCTCTCAAAGCCAGTCAGGAACCTCGGCGTTTTGTTCGACCCTGAGTTGTCCTTTCTCCCTCACATCCGCACCACAACTGGCACCGCCTTCCATCACCTCCGGAATATCGCCAGATTACGGCACTACCTCACCCCTCACGCCGCTGAAACCCTGGTTCACGCCTTTGTCACCTCAAGGCTGGACTATGGGAACTCTCTCCTCGCGGCCTTCCCGCCACCTCCCTCCACACTGCAGGTCATTCAGAACTCTGCAGCTCGTGTACTGTCCCGCACCAGGCTTCGCGACCACATCACTCCCACCCTCGCTCGCCTCCACTGGCTCCCCATCCCCCAGAGGATTGATTTCAAGATCCTCATCCTCACCTACAAGGCCATTCACGGCCTTGCTCCCTCCTACCTCTCCAACCTACTATCCCCCTACCTACCTGCCCGTACCCTCCGTTCCTCTGGCTCCGGTCTGCTCCACGTCCCCCGCCCCAACCGCCCTACTATCGGTGGTCGGGCCTTCAGCCTCTCAGCCCCCAGGCTCTGGAACTCCATCCCCAGTGCCTTCGCCGCTTCCTCCCTTTCCTCCTTCAAGGCCGGTCTCAAAACCTTTCTCTTTGACCGTGCCTTCAGCTCCCCTCTCGACTCTCTTCCTCCTCCTCGCTCCCTCCCTTTCCTCCCCTCACCCTGACCATTTCCCCCCTCCTCTCTCCCTCCCTTCCCTCCCCTCACCCTGACCATTTCCCCCCTGCTCGGGTCATGACCCAACTGTGCAGCGCCTTGGGACGTCCTCCTGACGTGAAAGGCGCTCTATAAATGGAATCTTGTTGTTGTTGTTGTTCAGTAGTTGGCAACAAATCACTATATATCGATCAAAATTAAGAGTTACAGTGAACCAGACTGAAGGTGCCTACACTCCAACCCCTACCCACCCCCCAACACACACTGTGTGGTCACTGAACCTACAATTGCACCAAACTACACCCAATCCTGCAATCCTGAATTTGAGTGTCTGTTCCACGTACAGCGTCATTTTAACGTGAAGGTGAAAAAATGTCAGCCCCGGCCCTTTCCTCCTGTCCCACACAATCCATCCCATCCACAGTCTCTCAGGGTCAGCGTTGGATTCACTTTGATCCCTTTTATGGCTCCGAGTCTCTCATCTCCAGGCTGTGTAATAAATAATAATACGCACTGTGTTTACTCTGATCCCTGTTCTGTTCTTTTGTCTGTGATTGTCAGGCTGAAGGACATCGATCTGACAACTGATAGCACCGAGGACCTGTCCACCGATCTCAAAATAGACCACAAACTGACGGAGCTGAACTTGAATGATAATAAACTGGGAGATCGTGGAGTGAAGCGACTGTGTGAGGCTCTGAGGAACCCGGAGTGTAAAATACAGAGTCTGTGGTAAGTAACGCACTGTGTCTCCAGAGTCTGAATGACTCCAATATCTCAATGTGTTTATTGTGACTGTCTGATCAGTGCGGCTGAATATTGTGACAGGAATCGGTGTGACAGTGTGAGGCCACAAACCATCGTTTACATCAAACTCTCAATTTGTGTTAATAAGAAACCATGTGCTGGAAACCCCATCTCTAGTGACATGTGGACAGTCACAGCTCCGACCCCTAAACTGGCTCCAAGCCCCAAACCCGCTCCCATTGTATCTAATCCCGAAGCTCCTGCCCTGGTCCCGTCAATCCCTCCACACACTGTGGGTTTGTAGTTCTCTACTATTGTCAGCCGTGTGTCTGACACACACACAAACCTGTCCTCAGGCTTCAAACTCTCCAAACCAACCTCCTGACAGTTCCACATCTGACTGGAGACTTGTGTGTGTGGAGTGGAGGCCATTCTCTGGAGGACAGGGAAAGCTTTCGATCCGCTGGGAGACTTTTAAGATAAATTGTGGGTGAATCTAAAAGCAGTCTCACTGGGACCTCGGAGCAGTATAGAACTGAGTGTGTTTGTTTGTGTTGATGCGCATGTTTGTGTCTGTGTCTGTGCGTGTTTGTGTGTGTGTGTATGTCAGTGTGTGTTATCCTGGTGTGTCTGTGTATGTTTATGTGTGCGCGTGTTTCCGGGTGTGTGTGTGTTGGCGTTTGTATGCGTGTCTCTGTGTGTGATAGAGGGGGAGAGAGAGAGAGACTGAGAAAGAGATTGAGAGATAGAGATAGATTGAGGGACAGAGGCTGAAAGTCGTAGAGAGAGAGATAGAATGTGAAAGAGATTGAGAGAGAGGGAGACAGAGGAAATATATTTTAAAGTGTAGCGCATGTGTGTTTTGTGGGGGAAAGGGATACAGAGTAACTGTGAGAGAGAGAGATTGGGAGAAACTGCGGGAGAGACAAAGAAAGAGACAGAGAGAGAGAAAGTGACTCAGAGACACATAGTGAAAGAGAGACTGAGGGACAGCCTAAGAGACCCGGAGAGAGCGAGACTGACAGTGTGTGTGTGAGACAGAGAGAGAGAGAAGGAGACTGAGCAAGAGAGGGAATGATTGTGAGAGAGAGAGACCTTGAGAGAGAATAAGTTATAAAGTGTAGTGACTTTGTTTTGTGGGAGAGGCAGATAAAGAACCTTAGAGAGAGAGACTGTGAGACATAGTGAACGACATAGAAGTAAACTGAGGGAAAGAGAGAGAGAAAGAGGGTGAAAGAAAATATATTATCAAACGTAGTGACGGTTTTGTGGGAGAGACAGAGAGAGAATCAGAGAGAGAGAGAGACTGCGATGTGTGTGTGTGCACATGTGTGTGTGTGTGTGCACATGTGTGTGTGTGTCTGACACTGGTCCCAGCGCCTTGGGACTTGCTCCCCACGTGAAAGGCTCCTGTATATACATGTCAATGTGTATTGTGTTGTTACACTATATTCCCTGTGTTTGTGTCTCTGTGTCCAGGCTGAGGGGCAATAATCTGGGAGATTGTGGAGTGAAGCGACTGTGTGAGGCTCTGAGGAACCCGCAGTGTAAAATACAGAGTCTGTGGTAAGTAACGCACTGTGTCTCCAGAGTCTGAATGACTCCAATATCTCAATGTGTTTATTGTGACTGTCTGATCAGTGCGGCTGAATATTGTGAAAGGAATTGGTGTGACAGTGTGAGGCCACAAGCCATCGTTTACATCAAACTCTCAACATGTGTTAATAAGAAACCATGTGCTGGAAACCCCATCTCTAGTGACATGAGGACAGCTCCGACCCCTAAACTGGCTCCAAGCCCCAAACCCGCTCCCATTGTATCTAATCCCGAAGCTCCTGCCCTGGTCCCGTCAATCCCTCCACACACTGTGGGTTTGTAGTTCTCTACTATTGTCAGCCGTGTGTCTGACACACACACAAACCTGTCATCAGGCTTCAAACTCTCCAAACCAACCTCCTGACAGCTCCACATCTGACTGGAGATTTGTGTGTGTGGAATGGAGGCCATTCTCTCCAGGAAAGGGGAAGCTTTTGATCCACTGGGGGACTTTCAAGACAAATTGTGGGTGAATCTAGAAGCAGTCTCACTGGGAGCTCGGAGCACACTGAATAGTGTGTGTTTGTGCATTTGTGTTTAATCATGAGTGTGTTTCTGTATGTGTGTATGTGTGTCTGCGTGTGCCTTGTTTTAGTGTGGGCCTGCGTGTGTATCTGTGTGTGTGTATCATTGTGTGTTGGTGTTTGTTTGTGTGTGTCTGTGTGTATTTCTCTGTGCTTTTTTCTGTGTGTATTTTTGTGAGTTTGTATGTGTGTTTCTGTGTGTGGTGTGTTTGTATATGATGGTATATGTTTGTATATGATGGCGTGTTGTGTGCCCAAGTGTCCTGTGTGCATGAATGTTCGTGCGTGTGTGTCTGTGTGTTTCTATGTTTGAGTGTATGTATGCATGTGTGTGTGCGATAATGTATGTGTATGTATTTTTATGTGTGTGTGAGCTTACTTGTTCCTATGTGTGTGTATGTTTGAGTTTGTATGTACATGGGTCTGTTTCGGTGATGTGTTTATGCGTGTGTATGTGTGTGTTTGTATGCGCGCATTTCTTCAACCTGTCCGGCTCAGACATGCATGATGTTGGGACTTCCTCCCTAATCCTGAGACCTTTAACACACTCGGGTCAATGATTCCATCCATATTCCCTACTGGCTTTAGCTCTCGGATGGAAAACAAATTGTGGAAAAATCATATTCTGAGGTAGTTTTTGTTGGTATTTTTGCAGTCAAATTATTTATGCAAAACCCTTCCCCAGAATAAAGTCTACACAGCTTTAGCCCTGAGTTAGCCTGTGTCTGCTCACACACTGCAGTCTGAGCCCTGTAGCTCAGTGGTTAGAGCCCTCGCCTCGCTAGCGAGAGGGCCTGGGGGTGATTCCTGGCAGAGCAAAACCTTACGGATGTTTCCTTACTCCACTTGTGTCTGTTTGTCTCGCAGTCAGTCACAATCCGGTTGTTAGACAATTTGCAGATCGCTTTTCCAGGGTTAGTAATCCCTTCAAATACATATTTCGTGAGAGACTGTGAGTGAGACAGAGAGATTGAAGGGGACTGAGAGAGAGAGAGACGGAAAGAGAGATAGAGAGACAGAAAGAGAGACGGAGAGAGAAGGGGGACTGAGTGAGAGAAAGACAGAGTGATAGCTTGAGAAATAGGCACAGAGAGAGAGAGAGAGAGAGAGAGAGACTAGGGGAAAAGAAATGTAACGTTTAGTGACTTTTATTGTGAGAGGGACTAAGAAACAGAGACACAAAGAGAGAATAGGAGAGACAGATAGTGAAGAGAGACTGAGTGAGAGAAACATAGAGCGAGAGACCGAGACACAGACTGAGAGAGCGAAACTGAGAGAGCGAGACTGAGTTGGAGAGAGAAAGAGGGAGAGAAAGAGAACCAGAGAAAGACTGAGAGAAAGAAACTAAGAGGGAGACTGATAGAGAAACAGACTGAGAGAAAGACAGACAGAGTGAAAGAGGATCAGGTAGATGAAATATAACATGTAGTGACTGTATATTTTCTGGGAGAGACTAAGAGATAGCGACTGAGAGCGAAAGAGAGACAGATAAAGACACAGAGAGACGCAGACAAAAATATATTATAACCAACAGTGACTGTGTCTTCTGGGAGAGCCAGAGCGAGTGACTGTGAGACAGACTTTGAGAGAGAGAGGAGAGAGAGAGAGAGAGAAAGACTGAAAGAGAAACTGACAGAGAGAGAGAGTGACAGTCGGACAAAAAGACAGAGACAGAGCGAGAGACTGAATGAGAGAAAGAACAGAGTGAGAGAAACAGAGAGAGAATGAGAGAGAGGAAAATGTAGAGAGAGAGAGTGTGAGAGAGATATTACAAAGTGTAGTGACACTATGTTTTGTGGGTGAAGAGAGTGTTAGTGCGAAAGAGAGGCAGAGAGAGAGAAACAGAGAGAGAGGCAGTGAGAGAGACTGACAAAGAGAGAGAAAGAAGAGAAAGAGAGAAAGAGAGGCAGAAAGAAAGGAGCAGAGAGAGAGTCAGAGAGGCACTGAGGGAGACTGAGAGACTGGGAGAGAGACAGAGAGACGGAAAGACAGAGAGAGAGAGAGATTGACTCAGAGAGCGAGTGACTGAGAGACAGACTGAGAGAGCGAGTGAGAGACTGGGAGAGTGAGAGACTTGGAAAGGGAGATTGAGAGACAAACTGAGCGAGAGAATGAGAGAGAACGAGAGAGCGAGAGATTGAGAGAATGGAAGAGTGAGAGAGTGGGTAAGGGAGAGTGACTCAGCGACACAGAGTGAGAGAAACTGAGAGAGAGAGAGAGAGAGAGAGAGATAGTGAGGCTGAGGGACACCGACAGAGAAAGATGGTCTGAGAGACGTAGTTTGAGAGAGACAAACTGAGTGAGAGAATGAGAGTGACCGCAAGAGTTGGAGAGAAACAAAGAGAGAGACTGAGAGAGAAAGTGACTAAGAGACACGGAGTGAGAGAGACTGTGAGAGAGAGAGAGACAGAAAGATATACAGCGATACTGATAGTGAAAGATAGTCTGAGTGACTGAGAGAAAGAGAGACTGAGACACAGATAGAGTGAGCGAGAGTCTGAGAGACACAGAGCGAAAGAGGTTGAGAGACAGAGGCTGAGAGACTCAGAAAGAAAGAGAGAGACTGGGGGAAAGGCAGAGGGAGAGACTGCGAGAGAGACTGTGAAAGAGAGAGACCAAGAGAGGGAGAGAGAGAGAAAGACTTAAGGGCGAGAATGAGAGAGAGAGACTGAGGGAGAGGCAGAGAGAGAGACTGTGAAAGAGACTGAAAGAGAGAGAGAAAGGGAGAGAGGGAGCGAGAGACATAGTCTTAAAGAGCGACTGAGAGAGCTATTGAGAGAGACTGAAATACTGAGTGAGACGGAAATGGAGAGAGAATATATGTGTAGTGACTGTATGTTTTGCAGGCGAGACAGTGAGAGACAGAGATAGTGACAGAAAGAGATTGACTGACTGAGAGAGAGAGATTGAGAGAGAGACAGAAAGAGACACTGATAGACACACAGAGAGAAAGAAAGAGACTGAGAAAGATTGATAGAGAGGGAGAGAGAGAGACTGAGAGAGAATATATTTTAAAGTGTAGCGAATGTTGTTTTTTGGGGGAATCGTACAGAGTCAAAGAGGGAGAGAGAGAGAGAGTGATTGGGAGAAACTGCGGGAGAGATAGAGGTAGAGACTGAGGGAGAAAGTGACTCAGAGACCGAGTGAAGAGAGACTGAGGAACAGCTTCAAAGAGATAGAGACTGAGACAGTGAGAGAGACTGTGATAGAGGGAGACTGGGAGAAAGAGAGAGACTGTGAGAGACAACATGTTATAATGTAGAGTGACTGTGTTTTGTGGAGAGGCAGAGAACGAAAATTACACAGAGAGAGAGAGTCTGTGAGACAAAGTGAAAGACGTAGAAGGAGACTGAGAGAGAGATGGAGAGAGAGTAAGAGAGACAGAGCGACAGACTGTGATGTGCCTGTGCGTGTGTGTGTGTGTCTGTCTGTGTGTGTGTGTGAATCTGTCTGTGTATGTGTGTGTGTGTGGTCTCTGTCTCTGTCTGTGTGTTTGTGTGTCTGTCTGTTTATGTATGTCTGTGTGTGTGTGTCTGTTGTTAGAAACATTTGCAACTCTCTCCAACAATGTTAGAATGATGCGATTCCAGTTTACCAATTGGTTGAGTTCAGTCACTTTATTCAGGTCAAAACAGCAGGAAATACACAAATAAATGAAACAATAAAATAATGCACAAGACACAAAAGTACCGACAGGATTCCTGTCACAGCCCTGGTCGTGTCCCGCACTGCGCCGCTACCGTTTCCGAGAGATATCTAACACACATTTGTTTAAAGACAACTTAATAACTCCAGACAAAGCTGTCTTTTTTAAGAAAAACAACTCCTTATGTGGTTATATCCATAATATGTTTCAATTCTCCCTTTAACCACATTTTATTCTCTCCTGATCAGTCCCTTCGTCCAGTGTGTAAGTGTGAACAGACTTTCTGTGTCCCTGTACGTCCTGACCTTATGTTGCCATTGTATTGGGTTCTGCCTTCAGTTACTGAGCTTTGCAGCTTTTGCACTTCTATTTTAGATTCTTAAACCACACATTAACATTAACCCATGACAACACTGTGTGTATGTATGTCTGTGTGTGTGTGTGTGTGTGTGTGTCAGTGCATATGATTTTGTGTGTGTGTGTCTGTTTGCGTGTCTGTGTGTATGTGTGCGTTTGCCTGTGTATGTGGGTCTGTGTGCTTTTGTGAGTGCTTTCGTAAGTGGTGTGTGTCTGTGTGAGCGATTGTTTGTGTGTGTATTTGTGTTTGTTTCTGTGTTTGTGTTTGTGTGTGTGTTTTCAGTATATCTATATATATAAATATGTGTGTCTCGATGTGTTTATGTGTGTGTCTCTTTCTGTGTGTGTGTGTGGTTTCTGCGGTTTTTTTTGTATCTCTGTGTATTTGTGTTCGACTGTGTTTGCTTGTGTGAACGATTGTTGGTGAGTGTGCGTGTTTGTGTGTTTGGTGTGTGTATTTGTGTGACTTTGTGCTTGTGAGTGTGTGTGTGTCAGAGCCTTGGGACGTCCGACATGAAAGGCGATATACAACTGTAATCTTGTTGTTGTTGTTGTGTGCGTTTGTGTATGTTCCTGTGAGTGTGTGCGATTGTGTGTGTGTTTGTGTGTGTTCCTGTGAGTGTGTGCGATTGTGTGTGTGTATCCCAGAGGATCGAGTTCAAGATCGTCGTCCTCACCTTTAAGGCCATCCATGGCCTCGCCCCCTCCTCCCCTCTCTGACCTGCTGACTCCCTACCAACCTGCCCGCTCCCTCCGTCCAGTGGGCTCCGGGCTGCTCCGTGTCTCCCGCCCGACCCGCCCTCCCATCGGTGTCCGGGCTTTCAGCCTCTCTGCCCCACACTCTGGGACTCCATCCCACGGTCCCTTCCCCTCACTTCCTCTCTTGTCTCCTTCAAGGTCGGTCTCAAGACCCTTCTCTTCGATCGTGCTTTGGTCTCCCTCCCACCTCTCTGCCTTCCCTCACCCTACCCACCCCTCCCCACCCCTCCCACCCCTCCCCCACCCCTCCCACCCTCCCCACCCCTCCCACCCTCCCCCCCCTCCCACCCTCCCCCACCCCTCCCACCTCCCACCCCTCCCCATGCTCAGGCCCCGACACCTGACTGTTCAGCGCTTTGGGACGTCCTGCCGACGTGAAAGGCGCTCTGTAAATGCAATTTTATTGATGTTATTGTGTATTTGTGTGTGTGTGTTTGTGTGTGTGTGAATGTATGTGCGTGGTTGTGTCTGTGTGATTGCACGTTTGTGTGTTTGGTTGCGTGTATGTGTATTTATGTTTGTGTGTTTCTCTGTGTGTATTTGTGTGTGGGTGTTTTGTGTGTGTGTGTTTGCGTATGTTTGTCTGTGTGAATCTATGTATGTGTATTTATGTCTGTGTTTGTATTTGATTTTGTGTTTCTTTGTTTGTTTGTGTGTTTTTGAGTGTGTGTCTGTTTGTCTTTATGTATGTTTCTATGTGTGTGTGTGTGTGATTGTGTGTTGTGTTTTTGTGTGTGCGTATTTGTGAGTTTGTTTTTGTGTGTCTTTGTTTGTGTTTCTGTGTGTATTTGTGCGTGTGTTTTCGCGTGTATGGTTATGTATCTTTGTATATGTCTGTGTATGTGTATTTGTGTGTGTACTTGTGTGCTTTTTTTCTGTGTGTGTGTGTTTACGTGTATGTTTGCGTGTGTTTGTGTGTGTGTCCGTTTGTTTGTGTTTCTGTGAGTGTGTGTGTTTGTTTCTGTGTGTTTCTCTTTGTATGCGTGTGTGTGTATCACTGTGTGTGTCTGTATTTGTCTGTTCGACATGTGTTTGTTTGTTTGTGTGTGTGTGTGTGTGCTTGCATGAGTGTGTTTGCGTGTGTGTCTGTGTGTACTTGTCTGTGGTCATGTGTTTGTGTGTGTGTATGTATGTATTTATGTGTGTGTGTTTGTGTGCCATTTTGTTTATGTTTGTGTGTGTTTGTGTGAGTGATTGTGCTTATGTTTGCCTTTGAGTGTGTGTGTTGGCGTATGTTCGATTTTGTGTGTATGAGGTTTTGAGTGCTTTTGTGAGTGTTTGTGTGTTTGTGTGTGTGCGTGTGAGTTTTTGTGTGTGTATATTTGTGTGTGTTTCTATTTATTTTTGTATGTCTATTTATATGTGTGTGCTTGTTTGTACATGATGTGCTTCTGTTTGTGTTTGTGTGTTTTTGAGTGTATCTCTATGTGCGTTTGTATGTTTGTGGGTGTTTGTGTGTGCGTGTTTGTCAGTCTGTTTTTGTGTACGTTTGTTTGTGTGTTTCTGTGTGTGTGTATTTGTGTGTGTTCGTGTGAATGTGTATGTATGTTTGTTGTGCGTGCGTGGGTTTTCTTCTGTGTGTGTGTTTGTGTGCGGTTGTGTTTGTGTGCACATGTGTGTGCGTTTGTGTGAATGATTGATTGTTTGTGTGTGTGTGTGTGTTTGCTTGTGTGAGTTTCTGTGTGTGTGTTTGCGTACGTATGTGTTTGCGTGGGTGAGTTTTTGGGTGTGATTGTGTATGTTTCTGTGTGAGCGCGTTTGTGTGAGAGTGTTTGTGTGTTTGTTTGTCTGCGTGTGTGAGTGTGTGTATTTATGTGTGTATGTGTGTGTCTGTGTGCGCGTCTCTCTGTTAATGTGACTCTGTTTGGGTGTGTTTGTGTGTACATTTCTGTGGGTCATGTGTTTGTGTGTATTTGTGTGTGTGAGAGTAAGTGTGTATCTGCGGCGATGTTTTTGTCTGTGTTTGTGTGTGTTGGTGTGTGTGTGTGTTTGTGTGTATGAACTCCTACAACCTGTCCGGCATCAAACAAACTGTGAGTGACAGTGGGTTATACACTGTGTTTACTCTGATCCCTGTCATGTCTCTGTGTCTCTGATCTCCAGGTTGGACAGTAACAGACTGACCGATGGCTGCACTGATGCTCTGGTCTCCGCTCTCAGTACAAACCGCTCACTGAGGTTCCTGGACCTGAGCTCTAACTCCTTCACAGACGGCTCTGTCTCCGCTCTCCGCCGCCTCATACAGACCTGCACCAGTCTGGAGAGGATCTGGTGAGTGTTTGTGTCAGTGTTTAATGTGATAAACACAGAGAAAGGGCTGCGTATCAGAATGGGAACAGTTTTAAGGGATTTATTTATTCATTAAACTGCGACACGAACAGTTTACAGTTTGTACCATTATCCCATGGGTTTATTTCCTGTTTAATGTGTTTCAGGCTGTGGGAGAATGGGTTCAGTTCAGACGGAGAGAATCAGTTGGAGTCACTGCAGGGAATCAGAGCTGAGCTGTCAGTGATAGTGAGATTTTGACTGAGGCAGTGACTGTCCACACTGTCTGTGTAATATGGAATATATTCTGTGCACTGAATTGACTGATTATTAAAGATGTTCACCCTGATTCCTCTTCCATCTCTCCTCTGGGGACCGTTATTGACACACACCGCCTACAGCCGTGCGGGCGGCTGGAGAGCCCCGACCCTCAGTCACTGCTAAACTGCTGTAAGCGAACACAACTGATGCATTTTCTCTCAGATTCTCTCTCTCTCTCTCTCTGTGTGTCAGTCTCTCTCAGTTTATATATTTCCGTCTCCCTATTTCAGGCTCTCTCTTTCGTTGTCTCTCTTAGTCTCCATCTCTCTCTCTGTCTCTGTCTCTCTCTGTGCCTCAGCCGTCACTGTTTGTGTGTGAGATCCTGAGAGAGAGATCAGTCCGAGTGTTCGTGTATGTCAGAAAGAGAGTTTGCAGACCGTGTGTCTGTGTGAGAAGGAGAGGGAAAAGTCAGTGGGTTTGCGGGAGTGGCAGTGAGCTGTCAAAGTGTGCGCTTGTGTGTCAGAGAGAATAGTTATTGTGCGTGAGAGAGAATGAGAACAGTGAGTGTGTATGTGTGTGAGAGAGCAGTCAGTTTGTGTGTGTGAGAGAGCAGACAGTGTATGTGTGTGAGAGAGCAGTCAGTGTGTGTGTGAGAGCAGTCAGTATGTGTGTGTGTGGGAGAGCAGTCAGTTTGTGTGTGTGTGTGGGAGAGCAGTCAGTGTGTGTGAGAGAGCAGTCGTATGTGTGTGAGAGCAGTCAGTGTGTGTGTGTGTGAGAGCAACAACAAGCAACAAGATTCCATTTATAGAGCACCTTTCACGTCAGGAGGACGTCCCAAGGCGATGTTCAGTTTGGTCAGGACCCGTGCATTGGGGGGAGATGGTCAGTGTGAGGGGAGGGAAGGGAGGGAGCGAGGAAGGGGGAAATGGTCAGGGTGAGGGGAGGCAAGGCCAGGGGCGAGGAGGGGGCAAATGGTCAGGGTGAGGGGAGGGAAGGAAAGGAGGGGCCGAGGAGGGTGTAGAGAGTCGAGAGGGGAGCTGAAGGCACAGTCAAAGAGAAAGGTCTTGAGACTGAAGGAGGAAAGGGCGGAAGCGGCGAAGGCACTGGGGGATGGAGTTCCAGAGCCTCGGGGCTGAGAGGCTGAAGGCCACCGATGATAGGGCGGTTGATGCGGGGGATGTGGAGCAGACCGGAGCCAGAGGAACGGCGGGTAGGTAAGTAGGGGGACACTAGGTCGGAGAGGTAGGAGGGAGCGAGGCCGTGAATGGCCTTGTAGGTGAGGATGAGTATCTTGAATTGGATCCTCTGGGCGATGGGGAGCCAGTGGAGGCGAGCGAGAGTAGGAGTGATGTGGTCGCGAAGCCTGGTGCGGGACAGTACATGAGCTGCAGAGTTCTGGATGAGCTGTAGTGTGGAGAGAGGTGCCGGGAAGTCGTCAAAATAAACATTTTGCATTGAGCCATTGCGCAAAACAACCTTGGATCGAGGTGCGGTGCTGTTTCACCGGGGTCCTGGCCGACAGTTACTCCAAATAAGAATAAGTCGCTCATTTTATGGCTGTTTCATAGAATCATAGCATTGTACAGCAGACGAGGAGTCAATTTGGCTTTTTGGGTCTGTGCCAGCTCTTTCCCAGAGCTACACACTAGTTCCACTTGCCCGCTCTTACCACAACTAGTCTCACTCCCCCACTCTTACCCCAACTAATCCCACTTTCCCATTCTTACCCCAAGTAGTCCCCTGCTGTTACCCCAAATATTTCCACTCCCCTGCTCTCAACCCAACCAGTCCCACTCACACAGCTCTTACCTACCAATATTTCCCACTCGCGCACACTGACCACAACTCCATCACCAACTCGACCGGCTTCCCGTTACACAGAGGATACAGTTCAATATCCTGGTCCTCACCTGCAAAGCCCTCCATGGCTTGCCCCCCCCCCCCCCCCCACCCCCCCCAACTCTGTGACTTAACCCCCTACCAAACTGTACACTCCCTCCGCTCCAGCAGGCTCCAGCCTGCTTCACGTGCCCCGCCTCGCCCGCCCCATCAATGGCGGTTTGTCCTGCAGCTCCGTCCTACAGTGCCTCCGCCTTAATCGTCCCCTCCTCACCTCCTTCAAGGTACATCTCAAGACACTCCTCTTCGACCGACGGAGCTTTTGGTCACCCTCCTACCCCCACCTCTCAACCCTCCACTCCTTCGTGATCACAACGCCCAGCTCGGGTCCAAATTCCCGACTATCGGTCTCTCTCTCTCTCTCTCTCAGTCTGTCTCTTTCAGTCTCTCTCTATTTGTCTCCATCCCTCGGGGCCAAATCCCTGACTGTGCAGTGCCTTGGGACGTCTTCCTGATGTGAAACTCAGGCGCAGTAGAAAATGTTTGTTGTTGTTGTTGCGTTTTCTGAGCAAAACGTGGCAGCCGATGGCGCCCAGCGACGCCCCCACAAACAGCCGTGGGTTGAAGTGACCTATTATTATTATTATTATTCCGAAAGGATTATTACCCCCGGAAAGTGATCTGATGATTCCATTTTGAAGATGGAGAAAGATGCTAAGATCCGGGTGATGTTGAGCTGAGCTCCTCCCCCTCCACCCGCGCACCCCGAGGGCTCAGCAGGTTAAACACACCTTTATAATAATAATAATAATCCTTGCATTTGATATAGCGCTTTTCACGTCGGGAGGACGTCCCAAAGTGCTTCACAGAACACAATGGAAAGAGAAGTGACTGTATATTTGTGGGCGAACGGGGCAGCCCATTGCGTACAGCGATGTCCCACAAACAGTCGTGGATTGAAAATGACCGATTTATTATTGTTTTTTGTTTTTTTCGGAGGGATTATTATTAGGCTCTGTGTGGAGGTCGCGGCGGCGGTCGCAGCCACACGGGGAGCGGCGGAGGGAGTGCAGCCACACGGGGAGAGGCGGGACGGAGTGGAGCCACACGGGGAGCGGCGGGAGGGAGTGCAGCCACACGGGGAGCGGCGTGAGGGAGTACAGCCCCACGGGGAGCAGCGGGAGGGAGTGCAGCCACACGGGGAGCGGCTGGAGGGAGTGCAGCCACACGGGGAGCGGCGGGAGGGAGTGCAGCCACGCGCGGAGCGGCGGGATGGAGTGCAGCCGCAGCCGCACCGGGAGCGGCGGGAGGGAGTGCAGCCGCACCGGGAGCGGCGGGAGGGAGTGCAGCCGCACGGGGAGCGGCGGGAGGGAGTGCAGCCGCACGGGGAGCGGCGGGAGGGAGTGCAGCCGCACGGGGAGCGGCGGGAGGGAGTGCAGCCACACGGGGAGCGGCGGGAGGGAGTGCAGCCACACGGGGAGCGGCGGGAGGGAATGCAGCCGCACGGGGAGAGGCGGGAGGGAGTGCAGCCGCGCGCGGAGCGGCGGGAGGGAGTGCAGCCACACGGGGAGCGGCGGGAGGGGTTGGACCTGTTGGGTTGGCTGCCCCAGTCCCAGCCTGTGGGATAATGCCATCCACCTGACCTCTCGGTCCAGGTCCCCGCGTGCGAACTGTGGCTGCCGCTTTGACCCGAGCCCCCTCCCTCCCTCCTCTCTACCCCCAAACCCTCCTCCGTCTGCATCTCTCCCGCTCTCTCCTCCTCTCTCTCCGTCCCTCTCCTCTTCTATCCCCACTTGACCCTCCCGCAATCTCCCTCTGTTCCAGTCTGGGAATCCTCCGCCGGGCTCAACGCGGCACTCGGCGTTGGCTGTCCAGCAGCAGCCACACCCACTGCCCCATTCCCCACCACACTCGCCAGCCACCCCGGAAACAGACCCGGGGAGTCAACCTCTCCTCCCTTATCCCGATTTCCCCCACCCCTGCCTCACAACCTGGACCTCCCTCCCCTCCCACACACCCTTCTGTCAACCGCTCCCTCCACATCGGACTACAAAATGTCCGCTCCCTCTATAGCAAGGCCCTGGTCATCAACGATCTCATCCTTGATGAGAGTATTGACATCATGGCCTTAACGGAAACCTGGCTCACCCCAGGTGACACCTTCCGCCTCACGGGGGTCACATCACCCGGCTACACCTCCTCCCATCATCCCTCGCCCCAACCGCCGTGGCGGTGGTGTAGCCCTTATCTCAAGGACACCACTGGCCCCATTCCCCTATGCCTCTGGCTCTTTCCCCTCTTTCGAGCACCTCGCACTCTCCCACCCCTCCTTCCTCTCGTTCAGAATCCTCCTCCTCTACCGGCCCCTAAAAACCTCTCCCACCTTCATCTCCGATATTTCAACACTCCTTACATCTCTCTGCCTCTGCTCTGATCGCCCCATCATTCTGGGCGACTTTAACCTGCACTTCACCCCCTCCTGCTCCATTTCCTCAGACTTCTCTTCCCTGCTCTCCTCGCTCAACCTCTCCCTCCACAACAACTCCCCCACTCACAGTCACGGCCACCCACTCGCCTTGGTGATCACCCGGGACCTCAGTGTCTCGGATGTCACCATCACCGACAAGGCCATCTCCGACCACCACTTCATCTCCTTCACCACCTCCATCACCCTCCCCACCTCCACCAGACCCATCACCATCTTCCACCGCCCCTGGAAGAAGTTACCCCCACAATCCCTAATCGCTGCCTTGGAGTCCTCTGAACTCCTCTCCCTTTGGCATTCAACCCTCACTGACCCCTCTTCTCCTCTCACCCTCCTCCACAACACCCTCTCCTCCACACTCGATACTGTTGCCCCCATCACCTCCCGTACTGTCTCCTACTCCCGCTCCTCCCCCTGGTACACCACCCACCTCCGCTCACTGAAGAGCCAGGTGCGGGCTGCTGAACGCACCTGCGTCAAATCTGGTCTAACGGTCCACTGACAAATCTGACTGGACCTATTCAAATAAAATGTGATAGAGCAGTCAGTGTGTGTGTGTGTGTGAGCAGTCAGTGTGTGTGTGAGAGAGAAGTAAGTGTGTGTGTGAGAGAGCAGTCAGTGCGTTTGTTTGTGAGAGCAGTCAGTGTGTGTGTTTGTGAGAGAACTGTCAGTGTGTGTGTATGTGTGTGCGTGTGTGTGAAGTCAGTTTGTGTGTGTGTGAGAGCAGTTAGTATGTATGTGAGAGAGATCAGTCAGTGTGTGTGAGAGAGCAGTCAGTGTGTGTGAGAGAGCCGTCAGTGTGTGTGTGAGAGAGAGGAGTCAGTGTATGTGTGTCTGTGTGTGAGAGAGAACAGTCAGTGTGTTTGTGTATGTGACAGAGAGAGCAGTCAGTGTGTGTGTGAGAGAGAGCAGTCAGTGTGTGTGTGAGAGAGAGCAGTCAGTGTGTGTGTGTGAGAGCAGTCAGTGTGTGTGTGAGAGCAGTCAGTGTGTGTGTGTGAGAGAGAGCAGTCAGTGTGTGTGTGTGAGAGAGAGCAGTCAGTGTGTGTGTGTGTGAAAGCATTCAGTGTGTGTGTGTGAGAGCAGTCAGTGTTTGTGTGTGTGTGAGAGCAGTCAGTATGTGTGTGTGTGTGTGTGTGTGAGAGAGAGCAGTTAGTGTGTGTGTGAGTGTGTGTGAGAGAGCAGTCAGTGTGTGAGAGAGCAGTTAGTGTGTGTGTGAGAGAGCAGTCATTGTGTGGAGTGTGTGAGAGAGCAGTCAGTGTGTGTGTGTGTGAGAGAGCAGTCAGTGTGTGTGTGTGAGTGCAGTCAGTGTGTGTGTGTGTGAGAGAGCAGTCTGTGTGTGTGTGTGAGAGCAGTCAGTGTGTATGTGTGAGCAGTCAGTGTCTGTGTGTGAGAGCAGTCAGTGTGTGTGTGTGAGAGCAGTCAGTGTGTGAGAGAGCAGTTAGTGTGTGTGTGAGAGAGCAGTCATTGTGTGGAGTGTGTGAGAGAGCAGTCAGTGTGTGTGTGTGTGAGAGAGAGCAGTCAGTGTGTGTGTGTGTGTGAGAGCAGTCAGTGTGTGTGTGTGAAAGCATTCAGTGTGTGTGTGTGAGAGCAGTCAGTGTGTGTGTGTGAGAGCAGTTAGTGTGTGTGTGTGTGTGTGAGCAGTCAGTGTGTGTGATTGTGTGTGTGTGAGAGAGCAGTCAGTGTGTGTTTTTTTGAGAGCAGTCAGTGTGTTTGTGTGTGTTTGTGTGTCTGTGTGTGTCTGTGTCTGTGTGTGTGTGCGGGGAGGGTGTTGGGGGATGTTAACAGAGTTAGTATTTGCTCAGCTGAGGGGGTCAATCAAACACACTCGGGTGAGTGCTCGGGGAGAGGGTGGGAAGGGTTCGTGCGTTCAACCTGACGCGGGTTTGTGGGCCGTTACCGGAATCCCAAACAGCCGCCACGTTTGCCAACACGTACCCGAGGCTCGACCCCCCTCCCACTTGACCCCCAACCCCCCCCCCCCCCCCCACCAGCATTGCCGGGATGTGTTCGGGGGGCAGTGCCCCGGTCCCGGATTCCGGGACCCGAAGATCAACCGGTACCCGGTGTGTGACCCTCCGCAGTGACGGGGATGTCCCCGCGGGTCCGGCGGCAGATTGCGGTGCCGCTCGGCCCGGGGGTCATTCCGCTCGTTCGGGCCGCCGCTTCCAATCGGGACCCAACGCCACGGAATCCGCTCGACGGGACGGCGGCCCTCGGGGGCTGATGGGCGGCGAGGAGTCCGCGGTCATGTCAGGCGGCGTCTTAACCCCCAACACGGCCTCAACCACAAAAACAACAACAAGTTGGCACGTGTGCAACGGCTTTCACGGCGGGAGGACGTCCTGAGGCGCTGCACAGTGACAGAGTTTGAGACCCGAGTCGGTCTCACCCACGGGAACCCCTCCCCCGCGCCTCCCTCCCACACTCCCCACCCCAACACCTCGCTGTCCATCCCCCGCCATTGCCATCGCCTCTCCCGTCCTTCCCCCTATTCCGGAGCGCCTTATTAAGCTCAGGTTGTGGTGCTGGTGGGGTGTTGGGGTGGGGGGTTGGGGGGTGGGGGGTGAGGTATGGATTGGAGACCCGCCCCCTATCCCCAGTAGTGCTCATTGTATCATTGTGGGGGGTGAGGCTCGGAGACCCCGTACCCTCCCCTGTTGTGCTCTTTGTGGGGTTGGGGGTGACCGCGGGAGTATCACCATCACCCGCTCTTTTTTTGTTCACGGTAAGACTTTTGGAATAAAACAAGAGGTAAGAAGACTCCATTCCCCCCTCACCCCCAACCCCCCACTCGAGGTGCTCGAGGGTATTGTAAATGTTTTTTACAGTCTCAGTTGATGTTCTTTTTTTCGCGGCTTCACTGCGGGATTGCGGTTCACAGCGCCGATCAACCGCGTTTGATCGAAACCATCCGTTGCCGAACACCGGGGATGGGATGGCGTCCACCGCGGTTTGAAACACGAGGGTACGGTTGCAGGCGCTGAGATAGAGCTACGCGTCTCCCTCCCTCCCTCCCTCTCTCCCTCCTTCCCTCCCTCTCTGCTCCATCCCTCGCTCCTTCCCTCCCTCCCTCCCTCGCTCCATCCTTCCCTCCCTCTCTGCTCCATCCCTCGCTCCCTCCCTCCGTCTCTCGCTCCCTACTGAATATTATTATAATATTATAATATTATAATAACAAAACAATAATAAAATTGGTCATTTTCAATCTACGACTGTTTGAGGGACATTGCTGTGCACAATTGGCTGCCGCCTTCGCCCACAAATATACAGTCAATTCACTTTGCAGTGTGTTCTGTGAAGCGCTTTGGGACGTCTTTCCGACATGAAAAGCGCTATATCAAATGCAAGGATTATTATTATTATATTATTATTATTATCATTTTATTATTTTTATTATTATTATAACCTCTGATGCAGCAAAGCAGCAACGTTGGGGTTCAGACTATTCTGCAGACTGTGCTGCCTCGCAGCTTTCTCTCTCTCTCTCTTTATATATGTATATATGTATACATTTAATACATATACAGTACATATATACATTTCGGTGCAGAGCGATGCGTTCAGTAGCTGCCGCTCTGTTCCTTCTTGATCTTTTTGCTTCTTTTTGGCATGTTATTTGGGTTGTAGGTAATTTTTCTCTCTGACTTTGTGTGTGTGTGTGTGTGGGTGTGTGCGTGTGTGTGTGTGAGCGGGTGGGTGTGTGTGGATAATAATAATAATAATAAACCTTGCATTTGATATAGCGCTTTTCACGTCGGGAGGACGTCCCAAAGCGCTTCACAGAATAGACTGTAAAGTGAATTGACTGTATATTTGTGGACGAACGCGCAGCCAATTGCACACAAACAGTCTTAGATTGAAAATGGCCAATTTATTATTGTTTTTTTTTGTTGGTGTGTGTGTGGGGGTGTGTGTGTGGGTGAGCGGGTGGGTGTGTGTCCTGTTGCAGGAGAGGTAGGTACTGCTGTGGACAGATCCTCAGCACAGAGCTCACTCACTCACTCACTCACTGACTCATTCACTCACTCACTCACTGACCGGCTTGACTGACAGTTTGACTGTTAGATCTGCACAACAGCAAACTGCACACACTCCTTAAACAGGCAAAGCTCACTGCCTGCGTCTACTGCCTCCCTCTACTGCCTTTATCTGCTGCCTCTCTTTGCTGCCTCTCTCAGCTGCCAGCCTCTACTGCCAGCCTCAGCTGCCTCTCTCTGCTGCCAGCCTCTACTGCCAGCCTCAGCTGCCTCTCTCTGCTGCCAGCCTCTACTGCCAGCCACTGCTGCCTCCCTCTGCTGACGCTCTTTGCTGCCAGACTCTGCTACCTCGCTCTGCTGCCAGCCTCTACTGCCTCCTTCTGCCTTCTCTCTCTGCTGCCAGCCTCTACTGCCAGCCTCTGCTTCCCCTCTCTGCTGCCAGCCTCTACTGCCAGCCTCTGCTGTCTCTCTCTGCTGACTGCCTCTCCTGCCAGACTCTGCTGCCTCCCTCTGCTGCCTGTCTCTACTGCCAGCCCCTGCTGCCTCTCTCTTCTGCCAGCCCCTGCTGCCTCTCTCTACTGCCAGCCTTTGTTGCCTCCCTCTGCTGCCTCTCTCTGCTGCCTCCCTCTGCTGCCTCCCTCTACTGCCAGCCTCTGCTGCCTCTCTCTGCTGCCAGCCTCTACTGCCAGCCTCTGCTGCCTCTCTCTGCTGCAGGTCTCTGCTGCCTTCCTCTGCTGCCTGCCTCCACTGCCAGCCTCTGCTACCTCTCTCTGCTGCCAGCTTCTACTGCCAACCTCTGCTGCCTCTCTCTGCTGCCTCTCTCTACTGCCAGCCTCTGCTGCCTCTCACTGCTGTCAGCCTCTACTGCCAGCCTCTGCTGCCTCTCTCTGCTGTCAGCCTCTACTGCCTGCCTACTGCTTACTTACTTGCAGCAGCACAGAGTCCCCTCCTACACCCCCCCCCCCCCCCCCCCACCCTTCTCGCTTCTCTTTCCTTTCACAAATACCCATATATTTCATTTAGGAGGAGGAGTAAAGTGTGTGTGTGTGTGAGTGTGTGTGTGTGTGTGGGGGGGGGGGGCGGAAAACATCAGTGCCTGTGATGATTAGAATACAATATCCCAATTCACCATCTCACCCATCGACACAGACATCCACCAGCGCTTTATATTAATAATAATAATTAACAATAATGATAAATACTAATATGATAATTTAATGATACTAATACGACAATAAAATAATAATAATAGTCATTGCATATGGTACAGCAGCGCCGTGTCACATCTTCCAGGTGTCTCACAGGGCTTCACAAGATAGACTGTGAGGTGTAGTGACTGTGTATTTTCTGGGCGAAACGCGGCAGCCGATGGCCCACAACAGTGAGCGTCCGTCACACAAACAGTCGTGGATTGAAGTGACCGATTTACTTTAGTTTTTGGAATGGATTATTATTTGTTCGTCTGTGTCTGTGTGTGTGTCTGTGTGTGTGTGTGTGTGTGTGTGCTGTGTGTGTGGCTGTCTGTACGTGTGTGTCTGTGCGAGTGTGTGTCTGTCTGTGTGTGTGTCTGTGTGTGTGTCTGTGTGTCTGTGTCTGTCTGTACGTGTGTGTCTGTGTGTGTGTGTCTGTGTGTGTGTGTCTGTGTGTGTGTCTGTCTGTGTGTGTGTCTCTCGGTCTGTGTCATACACATCCTCTCACACACACACTCTCACACTCTCTCTCACACACCTTTCTTTCACTCTCTGTCACAGTCTCTCACTCTCTCACAGTCTCTCTCTCTCTCACAGTCACTCTCTCTCACACTCTCTCTCACACACCTTTCTCTCACTCTCTGTCACAGTCTCTCACTCTCTCACACGCTAACACACTCTCTCACAAACACTCTCTCTCTCACTCTCTCTCACACTCTCTCTGTCTCACACTCACACTCTCTCACACACTCTCACTCTCTCTCACATTCTCACTCTCTCTCTCACACTCTCTCTCTCTCTCTCTGTCACCGACACTGACCGTCGTCTCCGCCGCCATCACCACCTCCCGCGGTCCCGCCTCGCGCTCAGACAGACAGGCGCCGCGCCCCGAAACACCGTCAGCCCCGCGCCCGGAGACGGCACTGCGCAGGCGCCGAGTTCAAAAAAAACCGTCGGCCTCGCGCTCAGGGACACCACTGCGCAGGCGCCGAGTCAGAGGGAAAAAGAGGCGCCAAAGTCAGGCGACGAGAGACACAGAGAGAGAGAGAGAGAGACAACCGACCGACAGAGGCGACTGAACCCATCGACCGTTTAAACCTCACACTGAGGCCTCCCGACGCCAATGAATAACCCACACAAACAATTCTGGAATTTTTACCCGAATGACAAAGGCGGATCCCGTCACTACAGTCATCCACGCACTTGATCCACAGAGAGCCCAGACATTGGGGCCTCACCCAAATATATTGCCCACAATACACACAGTGAGTTCACTTTACACTATATCCTGTGTTGCGCTTTAAGATGTGATGCGGCGCCATAACAAATGCAAATATTATTAGTGTTATCTCTGAAATTACTAGTGTTTGCACTAACTGCTTCCGCTACAGGACTCCACCGATTATATCGCCGCCTTCAAATAACACTCCCGGAAACCATAAGGGCACTAATGTTCAGCATTGGAAATAAATGAATAGATGTGGACGCTTTGGATTAGAAAAGATTCCATCCTGATCCAACAGACATCAAATAGCCATCCAGCAACACCTCAACATTATACTGTTAAAACATGACAGAAGTTGTATCGGTCCAGATCATAGCATTTTATATGACTTATTTAATATAATAATAATAATAATTCTTGCATTTGGTACAGCGCCTTATCGCGTCTTCACAGAATATCCTTCAATGAATTGTCTGTGTTCTCTGACACTGAGAGCCAAGCGCTGGAATGGCATTGAATCGCGGGTTTACTGTGGCTTTTAGGTTTCACATCAACGTCAATATGAAGGACAAATACCTCGAGGAGACAGTTCATGACAATCTCGTTTGTTTTGTCAGCTTCTGAGGAAGAAGGCAACCGGTGAAAACCTAAACATCTCAAGGTTAGAACAAGAATAACATCACATTTGTACAGCAGCTTTCACATCGGGAGGATGTCCCAAGGCACTGGGCAGTCAGACCTGAGCTGTGGGTTGGGATTGGGGAGGGGGAAAAGCCACGGTCGAAGTGGAGGGTCTTGAGATGGGTCTTCAAGAAGCCAATGGAGAGGGCGAGGCAGAGGGACTGTGGGATGGAGTACCAGCGAGTGGGGCAGAATGGCTGAAGGCCGCCCGCTGGGTACTTGCGGAAACTTTGCTCTATTAACTAGTACCGCCTTATTCTCTGTTGTACCTTTTCAATGTGATGCAGATAACATGCAGGTTATTAAGAAACACATAACTTGACCTTGATATAGCACTTTGCTGTTACCAAACCCCTCCTCCAAATACCCACCCGCAATCCCTCTAACCTTTCATACAACCACCCAATTTACAGCCCCCCTTTCCTTGCCCCTTGGGGTTAAGCAGAGCTTTGCTGGACTGATCGAGGTCAGCTTCCTAATACATTCCATATTTTGCTGGAAAGAAGTTCACACCTCTGAGATAAAGAGCAATTAGATCCTTCAGCACAGATGTAAGATCATTGGACCACAGAAATTAAAGGCTGTAGCTTCAGACATCTGCCGAACTTAAGTCTGAGAAACAAGCAGATCGAGAAAGGCTGCTCAGAAGTTGTCCATCTCTATCTATCTCTCTCTCTGTGTAAAGCAGCCCATGAAGGGTGGGGCCTTCCTCTGTGATAACGGGAGGTGGAGGTAGATACACACACACAAAAAAAGTAATTTTGGAAGAGTTGGATTTGTGTTGAGGGTCTGCACATTTCCCAGTGGAATCGATATTGATTCTCCCATATCTAAGATATCAGTTATATGTGAGTCAAAGATCACAAAAACTCGGACTGATCAATTCAAGGGACCGCAAAGGAGAACCGTAGATATACATGGGGTGAGGGGATTTACCTCCAGCAAGAAAGTGACCCTTACAAGAGAAAGAAGAGGGGCAGTGAAGTCCTTGAGGAAGGAGGGCTTCCACTATTCGAATTGTGATGTTATCGCGGATAAAATATATTTCGACTGCTATGCTGAATAAATCTGTATGTTGATGTGATAATATAATATCACGGTTAACGCAGAGACTTTTGCTCTCGTATGTGAATAAATACCTTTTCCTTGAATCTTTGTGCCAACTCATATTGAGTAAACTGAGGCTCCAGTACACCCTACAATTTGTATGTCTCGCATACGAAACACGTCCTTCTTTCACCCCATATACCCTCAATGTTCTTTTTTACTCAGTTCAGTGTTGCTCTCTTGTCATCCGGCCTCTGCATATGAGTGAATAGTAACTCTCTCAGTGCAGAAATGTCTGGTAACATTTACCTTGATTATCCCGATAAGATAAAAGCACAATCTTTGATCTATGGTGTAAGATTGTATTTGTATTCCTTAACGTCTTTAAGGCTTTTAAATTAACCTCTCACTTGTAAAAGTTTAATAAGTTGCGTTTGATTTAATAGCGACCTTAAATGTAGCTTTGCTGGACCGGTTGACGTAAGATTCTTATAACATTTCTTATCTGTCTGGGGAGAAGTTCACTCCTCTGAGATAATGAGCAATCAGGTCCTTGAGCACAGATGTAAGAATAAAGGACCACAGAAAGAAATGGCTGCAGTCTCACACACCTGCGGAGCTCAAGGCGGAGAACCTCTCAGGATGGAGAAGATCGCCAGAACAAAAGTTGCCAATCTGTCCTTCTCTCGATCAGTGTATTTTTCCATAGGGAATTTCCCTGCTCAGAGTCACCAGCAGTTTGCGAATGGTGGGGGCTATCTCTGTGACCAGCGGAGGCAGAGTGAGGATCTCTTAAAAGAAAGATGTTAATATGAAATCGTTGGAGTTGACATAGAGTCGGTGTAAGTGGTCAAACACATCTTCCCAGTTGGACCGGATAAGATGGATTTTACTGTAACTATTGTCTCAGTTGGAGATTTTGACTCACTTAATAAACTTTCGATTATTAAACAACGGTATTGGTTGTATCCACCAATTCTATTACAATGAGATTAAGGAAGGATAACGCTGCCTGTGATGAGAGACCAAGGGTTAGATTGGCATTAACGAGAGAAGGTTAGTCTGGTTGTCAAAAGCGAGAGGGAGTGGTTTCGACTGTCTGTGAGGAGGGAAATAGAGAGGGTCAGACTGGCTTTTATGAGAGAGAAGGTTAGACTGGATCTGATGAGAAAGACAGGGTGTTTGGCTGACTTTGAGGAGAGAGAGAGAGTAAGACTGGGTTTTATCAGAGAGGGTTAGACTGAGAGAGAGGGTTAGATTAGCTGTGATGGCAAACAGAGGGTTGGACTGACTGGGATGAGAGAGAGGAGACACTTTAGGGGGTATAACATTCTGACTGGGATTGAAAAATGAAAGAGTGTACAGTAAGTTTGTGTTCCACTGTTTGTGGGACATTGCTGTGCGCAATTGGCTGCCGCGTTCGCCCACAATTATACAGTCAATTCACTTTACAGTATATTTTGTGAAGCGCTGTGAGACGTCAAGAAGACATGAAAAGCTCTATATCAAATGCAAGGCTTATTATTATTATTATTATTAAGTTATGATGCACGAAGCAAGGGGAAAAAGGCGATATAAGTTTTGCGTTGCCAGGCAATTTCTGGACCCATCGTTACGCAAAAGTTTATTTGGCAGACAGCAAAAAAGGTAAATTTAGAGAAAAACAGATAAGCTGTATGTATGGTCATTGTATTTTTTTTTGTTTCAGTTTTGCTTCAACCATTTCTAATGAATCAATCATTGGTTTGTGTGGAAACCTCCTCGGGAACAGGGCCTGGCTATGATTTACTTTATAATAAAGTCATACTGTTATCCCAGTTTGTAAGCGCACACAGAGAACAACCCATATAAATGCAAGTTTATACGTGCAACATGTATTGTAATTAAAGAAACTAGAAGTAACTGAATGAGCAAGAGTTACACTATGATTTGGTTCATTAACGGAAGAACTCGCCCTTCCACCCTCCTCATGGTCACCTCTTCCCTCCCTCACACTCAGTGTCCTCCACCACTCCAAAATCCCCCGACACACTGTCCCGCGTGAAGGCCGTGATATGAATGGAAGTTGTTGCTGTTACTTGAATTAATCATCGGAGAATGGTTTAAAAAATAAATGGTCTCCGAAATCCATTGTGGAACTTGATTGACCTGAACCATCAGCATCCGAGGCCGCGCTCTCCACCTCTGTCCTTTCTCCGTCATATCCGCGCCACAACGGGCACCGCCTTCCATCACCTCCGAAACATCGCCAGACTACGGCACTACCTCACCCCTCACGCGGCTGAAACTCTGGTCCACGCCTTTATCACCTCAAGGCTGGACTATGGGAACTCTCTCCTCGCGGCCTTCCCGCCACCTCCCTCCACACTGCAGGTCATTCAGAACTCTGCAGCTCGTGTACTGTCCCGCACCAGACACCGCGACCACATCACTCCCACCCTCGCTCCCCTCCACTGGCTCCCCATCCCCCAGAGGATTGATTTCAAGATCCTCATCCTCACCTACAAGGCCATTTACGGCCTCGCTCCCTCCTACCTCTCCGACCTACTATCCCCCTACCTACCTGCCCGTACCCTCCGTTCCTCTGGCTCCGGTCTGCTCCACATCCCCCGCCCCAACCGCCCTACCATCGGTGGTCGGGCCTTCAGCCTCTCAGCCCCGAGGCTCTGGAACTCTATCCCCAGTGCCTTCGCCGCTTCCTCCCTTTCCTCCTTCAAGGCCGGTCTCAAGACCTTTCTCTTTGACCCAGCCTTCAGCTCCACTCTCGACTTTCTACCCCCTCCTCGCCCCCTCCCTTCCCTCCCCTCACCCTGACCATCTCCCCCACAATGCTCGGTTACTGACCCAACTGTACAGCGTCTCGCAACGTCCTTCCGACGTGAATGGTTCTCTATAAATGCAATCTTGTTGCTCACTCTCACACACACACACACACTGACGGCTCTCACACACACACTGACTGCTCCGACACACACGTGTACACACACACTTACTAACTGCTCTCCTACACACACACACTGCTCCCCCCCCCACACACACATACACACATACTGACTGCTCTCACACACTGACTGCTCTCTCACACACACACACTGACTGCTCTCTCTCACACACACATACATACATACATACACACACACGGACTGCTTTCACACACACACACACTAACTGCTCACACAAACACACACACACACTGACTGCTTTCACACACACACTGACTGCTCTCACACACACATTGACTGCTCTCACACACACACACACTGACTGCTGTCTCACACATACACACTGACTGCTTTCTCTCTCACACACACACACATTGACGGCTCTCACACACACACACTGACTGCTCTCACACACACACTGACTGCTCTCACACACATATACACACTGACTGCTCTCTCTCTCTCACACACACTGACTGCTCTCTCTCTCACACACACACTCACTCCCTCTCTCTCTCTCTCACACACACACACTGACTGCTCTCTCTCACACACACTTACTAACTGCTCTCCTACACACACACTGCTCTCCCCCCACGCACACACATACACACATACTGACTGCTCTCACACACTGATTGCTCTCACACACACACACTGACTGCTCTCACACACAAACACACACTAACTGCTCTCACACACACCCACTGACTGCTCTCTCACACACACATAGACTGCTCTCACACACACACACTCACACTGATTGCTTTCACACAGACACACACACACACACTGACCTCTCTCTCTCACACACATACACACACACACACACTGACTTCTCTCTCTCACACACACACACTGACTGCTCTCCAACACACACACACACACACATACTGACTTCTCTTTCACACACACACACACCGACTGCTCTCCGACACACACACACACTGACTGCTCTCTCTCTCACACACACACTAACTTCTCTCCCACACACACACATACTGACTTCTCTCTCTCACACACACACGCTGACTGCTCTCATTCTCTCTCACGCACAATAACTGTTCTCTCTGACACACGCACACATTTTGACAGCTCACTCCCTCTCCCGCAAACCCACTGACTGATCCCTCTCCTTTTCACTCACACACGGTCTGCAAACTCTGTCTCACACACACACGAACACTCGGACTGATCTCTCTCTCAGGATCTCACACACAAACACTGACGACTGAGGCACAGAGAGAGAGACAGCGAGAGACGGAGACGAAGTGAGACAACGAAAGAGAGAGCCTGAAATAGGGAGACGGAAATATATAAACTGAGAGTGACTGACAGAGAGAGAGAGAGAGAGACTGTGAGAGAAAATGCATCAGTTGTGGTCGCTTACAGCAGTTTAGCAGTGACTGAGGGTCGGGGCTCTCCAGCCGCCCGCACGGCCGTAGGCGGTGTGTGTCAATAACGGTCCCCAGAGCAGAGATGGGAGAGGAATCAGGATCAACATCTTTAATAATCAGTCACTACAGTGCACAGAATATATTCCATATTACACAGACTGTGTGGACACTCACTGCCTCAGTCAAAAAGGGAGAATTGCACTCTCAGCTCAGCTCTGATTCCCCGCAGTGACTTCAGCTGATTCTCTCCGTCTGAACTGAAATCATTCCCCCTCAGCCTGAAACACATTAAACAGGAAATAAACCCACGGGATAATGGTACAAACTGTAAACTGTTCGTGCCGCAGTTTAATACATAAATAAATCCCTTCAAACTGTTCCCATTCTGATACACAGCCCTTTCTCTGTGTGTTGATCACATTAAACACTGACACAAACACTCACCTGATCCTCTCCAGACTGGTGCAGGTCTGTATGAGGCGGCGGAGAGCGGAGACAGAGCCGTCTGTGAAGGAGTTACACTCCAGGCCCAGGATCCTGAGTGTGCGGTTTGTACTGAGAGCGGAGACCAGAGCATCAGTGCAGCCATCGGTCAGTCTGTTGCTGTCCAACCTGGAGATCAGAGACACAGAGACATGACAGGGATCAAAGTAAACACAGTGGGTATAACCCACTGTTACTCACAGTTTGTTTGTTGCCGGACAGGTTGTAAGGTCGCACACCCACACTAACACACACATGCAGCCACACACACACATAAAAACACACATGCACGCACACACACACTAACTCACAAACACACATAGACAGACACAGACACACATAGATTAATAAACAAACACAAACAGCTCCAACCCAAACCACACGCGCACATACACGAACATACATATATAAGCACACACACCACACAACTGTGTACACACACAAACACACACACAATTAGACACACAAACACACTTACAGTCACACAAAAACACAGATGCACAAACACACACAAACACCATCGCACACACACAAGCACACACGTGCACCCAAATACACACAAGCAAACACACAAGCACACACAAAACAGACGCGTAGAAACATATACACAAAGAAACACACTGACACACACAAACACACAGACACGCAAACACACACAAAAACACAATCACACACACAACCAAACACACAAGTACACACACACGCACCCAGAAACAGACACACATACATACACATACACAAACATACAAATGAAGAAGCTCACTCAGACCCAAGTGCACCCATGATACACACACAATCACAAACAAACGCACAGACGTAAACAAACAAAGTCACACACAAACTTACATATAAAGACACAGGAGCAATCACACAAGCACACGCACAAACACACGCAAAGGCACACAAACACGCAAGCACAAAGAAGCACCCAAAAACACACACAAGCACAAACATATACAAAAACAAATACATGTACATAACAATAATAATCCTTCCATTTGATGTAGCGATTTTCGCTATATCACACAAACAAACAAACACACACACAGAAACACACACACACAAATATACACAAACACACACACTAACAAACACAAACATAGACACAAACACTCACACACAAACAAACAAACGGAAACAATCTCAGGTACACCCACAATCACACACACAAACACAAACACAGAGAAGCACAATCACACACACAAACAAACACAGACACACAAAAATACATACACACAGAAAAGCGAAAACAAACACACAAACATATACGGAAACAAACACACAAACACAAGCACACACATATATAATCACACACACAAACAAACACAGACCACATTGAAATACAAGCGCAAAAAACACATGCACATATACACAAATGTGCACATACGCACAAATACATACAAACGCACACAATCACAATCGAACACACAAACACAAATGCACAAAGACACATACACATCGCACACAAATACAAACACAGATGCACAAACTGAAACATACGCACACAGGGACGCACATAGAAACACACACGCACACCCAAACACACACAAGCACACACAAAAGCACACTCAGAATCAAACACAAATACACACAGACACGCAGACACACAAACACACTTACACACAGACAAACACATGACACAGAGAGATACAAGCATAGACACACATACACAAAGCACACAGACACACAAACACACAGACACGAAAACGCAAACAAAAAGCAAATATACACAACCAGACATACACAAACACACACTCAAATACACAAAAACGCGTACAGAAAAACACACACAGAAACACATGTACAAAGAAAGATACAGACACACGCAAACACACAAACACGCAAACACACACAAAAAACGCAAACACACACAACCAAGTACACACAAAAACACAAGTATACACAACTACACAAAACCACACACACAAAAATACACAAGCATAAACACAAACAAGCCTGCACACGCATGCGCACACACATATAAGCACACAAACGCGCACACACAACTGCACACACAAACAAACGCACACAAACATGCAGAAAAACACACACAAGTACATGCACAAACACACACACAAGCACACACGCAAATACACACAAACACAGACAAGCAGACAAAACAAACACGCATAGACAAACATACACCCACAAATAAATACACACACAGAAATGCACACATAGACGCACACTCGAATACATACACACAAACAACAACACACAAACAAACATACACAAAATAACACAGGCGCACACGCAAATACAAGCACACACGCAAACACAAACACACAATCGCACAAACACACACATAAAAACAACAAACACACACGAAACACACACAGATAAACACGCACACAGAGGAACATACAGACACACAAACACGCACATGCAATACACACACCGATAAATTCAATCACATAAGCCCCACACACAGAAACACACGCAATCACAAACAGACACAAGCATACACAAACATACGCAAACACACACAAAAATACACACGCACGCGCACACAATTACACACACATAGAAACACAGAAACAAATAAATACACATACACACAAACACACACACAAACAAACACCCAAACAAGCACACACAACCACCCACGTACATAGACAATAACACACACAAACAAACACACACAGAAGCACACAAACATTCACAAAAATACTTACAAACTCACACACACAAAATCACACACAAGCAAGCATACGCGCTCAAGCACGCACACGCAAACACTGACACAAGCACACAGAAACATATACAAAATCACACACAGACCTACACATGCGAACACACCCATGCAAACACAAACACTCACAATGGCAAACACACACACACAAAAAACACAGAAACACACACACACAGAAACGCAAACACAAACACACACACAGAAATACATAGCGAAACACATAGAAACACACAAAGGTCACTGACAAACACTCAATAAAAGACACAAACAAACACAAAAACACAGAATCCAGCACAAATACACACAAAAGTGCACACACACACAAACAAATGCACACAAACAGACATATACACACAGACAAACACACACAGAGACACACACATACTCAAAAAAAAATTCACAAAAACACACCCAGGGATACATGCACAGAAACGCACACACATACACACAAATACATACAAACACTCACAAAAGCACTCACAAAAACACACACAGGCATATATATACAGACACGCACACAAATACACACACACAAACACGCACCGACATACACAGAAATACATACACACATACACACACTCAGCCACACATACAAAAAACACACACACACAAAGACACACACAGACACGCGCACACACTGAAATACACACACATTAACACATGTTGAGAGTTTGATGTAAACGATGGTTTGTGGCCTCACACTGACACACCGATTCCTGTTACAATATTCAGCCGCACTGATCAGACAGTCACAATAAACACATTGAGATATTGGAGTCATTCAGACTCTGGAGACACAGTGCGTTACTTACCACAGTCTTTGTATTTTACACTCCGGGTTCCTCAGAGCCTCACACAGTCGCTTCACTCCACAATCTCTCAGATTATTATTATTCAGGTTCAGCTCCGTCAGTGAGTGGTTTGTGCTGAGAGCGGAGGTCAGATCCTCGGTACAATCAGCTGTCGAATTAATGTCCAACCTGGAGATCAGAAACACAGAGATATGTCAGCGATCAGAGTAAACACAGCATATATTATTACTTAGTTCACAGTCTGGAGATCAGAGACACAGAGAAATAACAGGGATCAGAGTAAACACAGTATGTATAACCCACTGTCACTCACAGTTTGTTTGATGCCGGACAGGTTGTAGGGGTGCGACACACACACACACACACACGCACACACATACACACCAGCAAACACACATAGCAGACAAACACACAGACAAAGATACACATTTACTCTCACACAAACAAACACACAAACAACCGAACACATGATCCACAGACAAATAAACAGACACGGACACACACACAGACACACACAGAAATACAAAAATACACACAGAAACACACACAGCAAAATACATACACTCTCATGCACACAAACAAACACACAAACATACACACAACAACATACAGACGCCCACACAGAGACACACATACAAAATTACACACACGCACACATGCACACAAACACACAGAAACAAACACACAAACACACGCATACACGCACAAAAAATTGCGTGAACATGTACACAAACAGATACCCAAATACACATTCAGAAACACACAAACAAACATTAACATAAAAAACTCACAAACACGCACACACGTGCGCACACAAGCAAACATAACGCACACAATCACACACACACACAAAAGCATACACACACAATAGAAACATACATAAAGACACACAGAACACATACTCAAAAACACACAAACACACATGGAAACACAAAATTTTATAAAAACATACACCTACATAAACATACGTATGCAGATACACACAAACAAACACAAAAACACACGCAAATGCAAACACACACAAACACCCCCACACAAACACACACACAAACGCAGAAACTCTCACAAACATTCACAAATACACTCACAAACTCATACACACAATCGCACACACGGAAACATATACACGCAAACACACACACAAACATAAACAAAATCACACACAAAGACACAAACATAAATACACATACACACAAACAAACACACAAACACATACATAAACATGCACACACAAATAGACACAAACCTACAAACATAAGCGCACACACAGAAACACGCATAATCATACACACAAACATACATGCGAACACACCCACGCAAACATATGCAAAACGACACAAACATACACACCACAGACACACATAAACAGCCGCACACATACACACTTACAAACACACACAAAGACACAACAATATAAACAAAATTACATTTATAGAGCGCCTTTCATGTCGGGAGGACGTCCCGAAGCACTGAATAGTCAGGGGGTGGGGTCCCAGCATGAGGAAGGGATGGGGTAGGGGTAATGGGTGAGGGAGGGGTGATGTAGCGGTGAGGCAAGTCAGAGAGGTGGGAGGGCGACAAGAGGCACAGTCGAAGAGAAGGGTCTTGAGACCGACCTTGAAGGAGTCAAGAGAGGAAGTGAGGGGAAGGGACCGTGGGATGGAGTTCCAGAGTGTGGGGCAGAGAGGCTGAAAGCCCGGACACCGATGGGAGGGCGGGTCGGGCGGAAGACATGGAGCAGCCCGGAACCCACTGGACGGAGGCCAGGTTGGTAGGGAGTCAGTAGGTCAGAGAGGGGAGGAGGGGCGAGGCCATCGATGGCCTTAAACGTGAGGACGACGATCTTGAACTCGATCCTCCGGGGTTAGGGGAGTTAATGGAGTCCGGCGAGGGTGCGATTGATGGGGTCAGGCGAGGTTGGGAGTGATGTGTTCGGGCGAGGGTGCGATTGATGGGGTCAGGCGAGGGTGGCAGTGATGTGTTCGGGCGAGGGTGGGAGTGATGAGGTCGGGCGAGGGTGTGAGTGATGGGATCTTTCCACAGTGGGTGTGATGGGGTCGGGCGAGGGTGGGAGTCATGGGTTCGGCCGAGGGTGGGAGTGATGGGGTCGGGCGAGGGAGGGAGTGATGTGGTCGGGCGAGGGTGGGAGTGATGGGGTCGGGCGAGGGTGGCAGTGATGGGGTCGGTGAACCTGGTGTGTGAAAGTACACGAGCTGCAGTATCTGGATGATCTGCAGCTTGTGAAGGGAACAGTTGGGAACACACACAGAAAAACACACACACAATCGCATACACTCACAGGGACATATACAAACACACACACACAATTGCACACACTCACAGGAACATACACAAAAACACAGAACAGCAACAATAGCAACAACAACAAGATTACATCTGTATGGCGCCTTTCACGTCGGGAGGTCGTCCCAAGGCGCTGACACACACACAACAACACACACTCACAAACGCACACACAATCACAAAGACACACATATACACAAACATACACACACCAACACACAAGCAATGGCACTCACAAAAAAAACAGAAACACACACACACAGTCACACACGCACACACACAGAAATACAGAGACACACAAACACACACACACAAAGAAATGCACACACAGACACACATACACACTCACACAAACCCTCACAGAAACACATAGACAAACATATACAGACACACGCACACATACACACAGACACGCAAACAGAAACACACAAGGCACACACGCAGACAAATTCACAAACACATGCACAGACTAACACACACACATAAAAATACACACACAGCGTAGTCACAGGTTAATGTTAAAGTGTGTTTAAGAATATAAAACAGTTGTTGCCATGGGTTAATGTTAACATGTATTTTAATATAAAATAGAAGCGCAAAGGCTGCAAACCTCAGTGACTGAAGACAGAACCCAAAACAATTTCAAGATAAGGACAGGACGTACAAGGACACAGAAAGTCTTTTCACACATACACACTGGACGGAGGGACTGATCAGGAAAGAATAAAATGTGGTTAAAGGGAGAATTGAAATATATTATGAATATAACCGTTTAAGGAGTTGTTTTTCTTTAAAAAAGATAGCTTTGTCTGGAGTTATTAAGGTGTCTTTAAACACCTGTTAGATATCTCTCGGGAACGGTAGCGGAGCAGTGCTAGACACGACCAGTGCTGTGACAGGAATCCGGTTGGTACCGTTTTGTGTCTTGTGTATTATTTTATTGTTTCATTTATTTGTGAATTTCCTGCTGTTTTGACCTGAATGTAGTGACTGAACTCAACCAATTGGTAAACTGGAATCGGATCATTGTAAAGTTGTTGGAGATAGATGCAAATGTTTCTAACAGCAGACACACACACGCAGAAACACACACACACAGACAGAGTCACACACACACTCACAGACACACACATTAATACATGTTGAGTGTTTGATGTAAACGATGGCTTGTGGCCTCACACTGTCACACCGATTCCTGTCACAATATTCAGCCGCACTGATCAGACAGTCACAATAAACGCATTGAGATATTGGAGTCATTCACACTCTGGAGACACATTATGTTACTTACCTCAAACTCTGTATTTTACACTCCGGGTTCCGCAGAGACTCACACAGTCGCTTCACTCCACAATCTCCCAGATTATTATAACTCAGGTGCAGTTCCGTCAGTGAGTGGTTTGTGCTGAGAGCGGAGGTCAGATCCTCGGTACAATCAGCTGTCAGATTGTTACTGTCCAACCTGGAGATCAGAGACACAGAGACGTAACAGGGATCAGAGTAAACACAGTGTGTGTAACCCACTGTCACTCACAGTTTGTTTGATGCCGGAAAGGATGTAGGAGTGCGCACACATAGACACACACACACACACAAACACGCACACCAGCACACACGCACACAAATACACAGACAAACACACAGGCACACAAACACACACAAAACACAGAGACACATACACCAGCACACACAAACACAGACACACATACACACTTACCCACACACGCACACATACATAAAAAGGGGGTGCAGCGTAGATTCACTAAGTTAGTTCATGGGATGAGTGGACTGAACTGTGAGGATAGGCTGAATAAAGTCAGGCTATATTCTCTGGAGTACAGAAGAATTAGGGGAGGTCTTATTGAAACATGTAAGATTCTTAAAGGGGTGATAAAGTAGACACTGAAGGATTGTTTGCCCTGGTAGGAGAATCTATAACCAGGGGTCACAGTCTGAAAATTAAGGGACAGCCTTTTAGAACAGAGTTGAGGAAACATTTCTTCACACAGAGGGCAGTGAATTTATGGAATTCAATCCCCAGAAGGCTGTAGATGGTCAGTCCATGAACATCTTGAAGGCTGAGACTGATAGATTTCTTTAAAAAATGGAGAGATTGGGGGATATGGGGATAGGGCAGGTAATTAGAGTTAGGTCTGAAGATCAGCCCTGATCTTATGGAGTGGCGAGGCACAGGCTCGAGGGGCCGAACGGCCTACTCTGCATCTAATTCTTAGGTGCTTATGTACTTAAAAACACTCACAAACTTATATAACCAAAATGGCACAAACGCAAACGCACAAACACAAAAACGCACAAGCAAACACACATAAACATGTAATAAACAAAATCACACACGAACACACACAAATATACACATACACACACAAACACGAAAACAAACACACAAACACACACACAGACATTCACGCACAAACAAACTCACAAAGGCACACACAAAAGTGCACACACAGAAACAAGGACAAACACACACACATGCGAAAAGACCCACGAAAACACATGCAAATACACACACACATCAAAACAAAAACACACCCACAAACACACATACAAAGTTAGACGCACACAATTACACACACACAGACACAAATATACAACATAAACAAAATGCCATTAACAGAGCACCATTCAATTCGGGAGGACGTCCCAAATCGCTGAACAGTCAGGTGTCGGAGCCCGAGTATGCGGGAGCGGTGGGGTAGTAGTGAGGGAAGGCAGAGAGGTGGGAGGGAGACCAAAGGCACGATGGAAGAGAAGGGTCTGAAGACCGGCCTTGAAGGAGTCAAGAGAGGAAGTGAGGGGAAGGGACCGTGGGATGGAGTTCCAGAGTGTGGGGAAGAGAGGCTGAAAGCCCGGACACCGATGGGAGGGCGGGTCGGGCGGGAGACATGGAGCAGCCCAGAGCCCGCTGGACGGAGGGAGCGGGCAGGTTGGTAGGGAGTCAGCAGGTCAGAGAGGGAAGGGGGGGGCAAGGACATGGATAAGGAGGGGCAAGGACATGGATGAGGTGAGGACAATGATCTTGAACTAGATCCTCAGTGAGATGGGGAGCCACTGGGGTCTGGCAAGGTTGGGACTGATGGGGTCGGGCGAGGATGGGGAGTGATGGGGTCGAGTGAGGGTGACAATAATTGTCATGGGTTTATGTTAATGTGTGGTTTAAGAATATAAAATAGAAGTGCAAAAGCTGCAAAACTCAGTGACTGAAGGCAGAACTCAAAACAATTTCAATATAAGGTCAGGACATACAAGGACACAGAAAGTCTGTTCACACTTACACACTGGAGGAAGGGACTGATCAGGAGAGAATAAAATGTGGTTAAAGGAGAATTGAAACATATTATGGATATAACCGTAGAAGGAGCTCTTTTTCTTAAAAAANCACAGCTTTGGCTGGAGTTATTAAGGTGCCTTTAAACAAAGTTGTGTTAGATATCTCTCGGGAAGGGTAGCGGAGCAGTGCGAGAGACGAACAGGGCCGTGACAGGAGTCCGGTCGGTACTGTTTTGTGTCTTTTGTACTATTTTATTATTTCCTTTATTTCTGTATTTCCTGCTGTTTTGACCTCTATAAAGGCACTTAACACAACCAATTGGTGAACTGGAATCGGATCATTGTAAAATAGTTAGAGATAGTTGCAAATATTTCTGATAACAGTCACACACACACAGAGACACAGAGACACATACATACACACGCCACACATTAATACATGTTGAGAGTTTGATGTAAACGATGGCTTGTGACCTCACACTGTCACACCGATTCCTGTCACAATATTCAACCGCAGTGATCAGACAGTCACAATAAACACATTGAGATATTGGAGTCATTCAGACTCTGGAAACACTGCGTTACTTACCACAGACTCTGTATTTTACACTGCGGGTTCCTCAGAGCCTCACACAGTCGCTTCACTCCACAATCTCCCAGATTATTGCCCCACAGCCTGGACACAGGGACACAAACACAGGTAATATAGTGTAACAACACAATACACATTTACATGTATATACAGGAGCCTTTCACGTGGGGAGCAAGTCCCAAGGCGCTGGGACCAGGGTCAGAGACTCACGCACATCTGCACACACACATCACAGACTCCCTCTCTATGTATTTCTGATTTTCTCTCTCTGTCTCTCCCACAAAACAGTCATACGTTTGATAATATATTCTATTTGACCATATCTCTCTCTCTCTCTCTTTCTCCTTCTATCTCTTTCACTTTGTCTCTCTCTCTCTGAGGTTCTTTCTCTGCCTCTCCCACAAAACACAGTTACATTATAACATTATAAAACATTATAACACACATTATAACATATTTCTCTCACAGTCTCTCTATTTCTATCAGTCTCTCTCAAAATCATTCACTCTCTCTCTCACTCCCTCCCTCACTGTCTCAGCCTCTATCTCTCAGGCTCTGTGAGCTGTCCCCCAGTCTCTCTCTCACTCTGTGTCTCGGAGTCGCTTTCTCTCTCAATCTCTCTCTTTCTCTCAGTCTATCTCACAATCTCTCTCATCTTTCTCAGTCTATCTCTCGGGCTCTCTGTGGCTGTCCCACAGTCTCTCTCTCCCGCAGTTTCTCCCAATCTCTCTCTCTCTGTCACTGTGTATCTGTTCCCCCACAAAACCCACCATCGCAACAGTTGAAAATATTTTTTCTCTTAGTCTCTCTCTCTCTCTCCCCCCTCTTTCTCTATTGATTTGTGTCTATCAGCATCTGTTTCTGTTTCGCTATAATGTTTTCTCTCTATCGCTCTCTGTGTCACTCAGTCAATCTCTTTCGGTCAATATCTCTGTTCTCTGTCTCTCTGTCTCACTTACTAAACATACAGTCACTGCATATTATTATATATTCTCTCTCCATTTCAGTCTCTCTCTCTCTCCCTCTCTCTCTCTCTATCAGTCGCGCTCTCTCTCTCTCTCTCTCGCTCTCTCTCTCTCTCTCTCTCTCAGTCTCTCTCTCTATCTAACTCAATCTCTCTCTCTCTTCCACTGTCTGTCTGTCTGTATGTATGTCTGTCTGTCTGTCTGTCTGTCAGTGTCTCTCTCTCTGAGTCTCTCTCTCTCTCAGTCTCTCTCTCTCTCTCTCTCTCTTTCTCTCTCTCTCTCAGTCTCTCTCTGTCTATCTAACTCAGTCGCTCTGAGATTTCTTCTCTGTCTCTCCCACAAAATACAGTCGCTACACTTCATAAGATATTTTGTTTCACAGTCACTTTCATACCCTCTCTCAGTCTCCCTCTGAGTCCCTCTCTCTCTCTGGCTCTCTCTCTAACGCATTCTCTCTATCTGTGTCACTCTTTCTCTCAGTCTCTCTCTCAGCCTATTTCTATGTCTCGCACAGAACAAAGTCACTACACTTTATAATGTATTCACCCTCTCTCTCTCTCTCTCTCTCTCTCTCTCTCTCTCTCTCTCTCTCTCTCAGTCTCTCTCAGTCTCTTTCCCTGTCTCTCACTGTCTTTCTCTCACTTAGCCTCTTTCTCAGTCTCTTTCTGTCTCTGTCTCTCTTTGTGACCCTCTTACATTCTCAGTCCCCGTCTATCTCACAGTCATACTCAGATTTTCCCGTTGTGTCTCCCCCAAACAGTCACTGCACGTTATAATATTGTTTTTGCCTCAGTCTCTCTCACTGTATCTCTCTCTGTGTCTCTCACAAAACACACAGTACAACACGTTATATTTCCTCTCACATTCTATCTCTGTCTTTCTCTCAGCCCCTCTCTCTCTCTCAGTCTCTCTCAGCCTCTTTTTGTCTCAGTCTCTCTCTCAGTCTGTCTCAGGCTCTCTCTCTCTCAGTCTTTCCCACAGAACAAACAGACATTACACTTTATAATACATTTCCTCTCACAGTCTTTCTCAGTCACTCTCTCACAGTCATTTTCTCTATCTCAGTCTATTTCTCTCTTTCTCTTTGGCTTTCACTTTCTCTCCCTCTCTCTCGCTCAGTATGTCCATTTGTAGCTCTCTCTCGCTCTGTCTCTCACAGTCTCTCTTTCTCAACAACAACAACAAGATTCCATTTATAAAGCGCCTTTCACGTCAGGAGGACGTCCCAAGGCGCTGCACAGTTGGGTCATGACCCGAGCAGGGGGGAAATGGTCAGGGTGAGGGGAGGGAAGGAGCGAGGAGGGGGGAAATGGTCAGGGTGAGGGGAGGGAAGGGAGGGAGCGAGGAGGGGGAAGAGAGTCGAGAGGGGAGCTGAAGGCTTTTCTCTCACGCAGACGCTCTCTCTGTCACTCTCAGTCTCTCTATCTGACTCTCTCTCTCTCTCTGTAACTCTATCTGTCAGTCTCTGTCTCTCTGCCTCTCTCTCTCACTCTCTCTCAGTCTCGCTCTCTCAGTCTCTGTCTCACCCACAAAACACACAGTCATTAAAATACACATTTTTTTCTCTTTCACAGTCTCTCTCTCTCCCATTCAATCTCGCTCTGACTCTAACTCCGTCTTTCTCTTATTCAGTCTCCCCCTCTGTCACTCCCAAAATATCTCGCTTTGTCTCTCCCAGAAAACAGTCACTACATGTTATATTTCCTTTCACAGTCTCTCTCTCTCTTTCTCTATCCATCTAATTCTGTCTCTCTCTCAGTCTCTCTATCAGTCTCTTTCTCTCAGTCTCTCTATCAGCCTTTCACTCCCAGTCTCACTCTCTCTTTCTCTTACAGTGTCTTTTAGTCTCTTTCTCTCCCCGTCTCTCTTTCTGTCTTTTCCGCAAAACACACATCACTACATTTTGCAATGTATTTTCTGGACAGTTTCTCTCAGTCTCTCTCTCTTTCTGTCTATCTCTCCCAATGTTGTTCTCCTTCGCGTCGTCACTGTCTCAGTCTTTCTTTCTCTCTGTGGCTTTCTCTTTCTCTCTCAGTTTCTCTCTCATTATCTATCTTTCTCTCCCAGTCTCTCTCTGCCAGTCTCACTCTCTCACGCTCACTCTCTCTCTGTGTCCCTTGCTCTATCTTTCTCTCACTCAGTCTCTCTCTCATTCTCTCTCTAATGCTCTCTCCCTGTGTCTCTCATTCTCCCTCTCACACTGCCTCGCTATCTATCTCTCAATATCTTTTTCTGCCTCTATTTCTCTCTCTCTGTCTCTCTCTCTCTCTCTCTCTGTCTATCTGTCTGTCTCTCTGTCATTCTATTGCTCTCTCTTTCTTTCTCTATCTCACTCTCTTTCAGTCTCTCTCCCTGTCTATCTCTGTCAATTTATCTCTCTCCCTGTGTCAATATCTCTCTCTCTCTCCATCTCTCAGTCTCTCTCTCCAACTGTCACTGTCTTTCTCTTATTCAGTCTCTCTCTCAATCTGTCTCAGTATCTCTCGCATTCTCTCGCTGAATCTCTCCCACAAAACACACTGTCGCTACAAGTTTCATTTCCTCTCACAGTCTCTCTCCCTTTCTCTCAGTTTGTTTATCTCTTCGTCTCGCCATCAGTCTCTTTCTCTCTCAGTCTTTCTCTTTCTGTCTTTCTCTCTCTGTCTTTCTCACTGTCTTTCCCACAAAACACGCAGTCAATACAGTTTGTAATATATTTTGTCCGCAGTCTCTCTCTCTCTGGGTATATCTCTCCCAGTCTCTTTCTCTCTCTCTCTCACAGTCACTCCCTCTCAGTCTTTCTCTCTCTTTTTCTCCGTCCATCTCTTTCTTTCTGTCCTTCGCTTTCTCTTTCTCTCTCACAGTTTCTCTCTCTCTCAGTGTCCGTTTCTATCTCATACTCTCTCACAGTCTCTCTCTCGCAGTGCCTCTCCCTCTCTGTCTGAGTCTCTCTCTCTCGGTATCTCGCTCTAACTTTCTCTCACTCAGTCGTTCTCTTATTCTCTTTCTCTCGATCTCTCTCTCCCAGTGCTTCTCTGTTTCTCTCTTTCGGTATCTCTTTCTGCCAAACTCTCTCTGTGTCAGTCTATTTCTGACAGTCGTTTTCTCCCTCTCTCCGTCTCTTTCTCTCTCGCAGTCACTCTCTCTCTCAGTCTCTCATGCATTCAGAGACTGAGAGAGTGAAAAACAAATGTGTAGTGAATGTGCGTTTTGTGTGAGAGACAGAGAGAGAGTGATTGAGAATTAGAGAGACTGGAAGAGAGAGAATAGCTGCAAAAGAAAGAAACTGAGACAGAGTTAGTGAAGAGAGAGACTGAGAGGGAGAATATATTATTAATTGTGGTGCCTGTGTTTTGTGGAGGAGACAGAGAGATTGATAGAGAAACAGTCAGTAACTCAGAGAGAAAGACTCAGAGAGACTCTGTGTGTGATAGAGAGACACACAGGGAACAAATATATTAACAAGTACTGTGGGAAAGAGTGAGAGTGAGAGACCCAACGGAGGAGGCAGTGAGAGAGTGAGATGGAGTGATAGACTTTGAGTGAAAGCAAGTGACAGAAAGAGAGATTGACAGAGAATGAGAGAGAGACTATGAGAACGAATGACAGCTTAAGAGAGGAAGACAGTGAGAGATAGATATGCAGTGTGTTTTGTGGGAGAGATACAGAGACTGAGAGAGAGAAAGAAGTGGAGAGACTGGGCGAGAATAGATATGTGTGTGTAGCATGTGTGTTTAGTGGGAGTGACAGAGAAACACAACCGTTTGTGGGGACAAAGTGTAGTTGGTGTGAGAGACAGGATCGGATAATAATAATCACAATGATAATAATGATACGTCTTGCTTCTGCCAGCCCGGCGTGTAATCTTCAGGATCAGGCCATGGGTTATGTTTCTATTCTCTCATTCTCCACAGTCTGTGAGCTCCAGATCTGGGAAACGGAATCCCTGTGACCAGGAGATCTCAGGAGCTGGAAATGGAGTCTCTTCACCAGGGCCAGGGGAGCCTATACCTGTCAGACTGATATCAGGCTGAGGGAGATGTGTTTGGGGTGAATTATTTTGTACCAGTGTTATAACATTGTACTGGAGAGAGGGTGTGGCTGCCACTGGATAAATGGGATGGCCAAGCCAGCGAAGGTCCGTTCGCCCTGGAATACAGCACTGGGGGAGGTGCTACTGCCGGGAAAAGAGGACACAGGAAGCCTCCGGCCTAACCACACGGTACAAGATAGTGAGTCCTGGGGATTCTGGGGGAAGCTCAGAGGGTTAGAGTTTGGAAGGGTGTCTGTGTGTCAGAGACTTTGTGGTCAGGAAAACCATCTCCTTTATGAATAACCAGGAACCACCGAATGGCATCTCTGCTCTGTCTGACCTGGGATCAAGTTACAATACAATCAATAAAGTGACTATTCCAGTCGGGAATCAGGAACGAATCCCAATGACATCAGTAATCTGGGAATTTCACCACAGGGCTCAGGGTGTGGAGCAGTCAGGTGTGTAGTGAATGTCAGCCGTTCACCTCCAAATCACCCAGCGCAGGATTGTGGTGTGTGAAGGGCATCACAATGTCTCCCACTGTTCCCACCTGCTGTGTGACACCATTCTCCCATTGATCAGCTGGTGCTTAATGTCAGTAGAATCCTGGAGTATGAGTTTGATATAAAAATAATAAGAATAAGGTTTACAAAATAGAGTTAACTTACTGCAATGTCTGACACTTGTGCAGAGCAGGAACCAGACGCTGGAGACCCTCACCCTGAATGTAGCAGCTCCTCAGATCCAGTTGATTTATTGTGTCACAAAGTCCAATGGCCTGAGACACCACAACACAGTCTATCGGTGTCAGTCTCAATGCTTTCGCTGAAGAGAAGTCACCAAATGTCAGTGTGTGTACGGAGCCCAGTGTGAGCTGTGCCAGGGCTTGATTCTGAGACTCAAACAGGTAGTGGAGTGTGTTCAGCAGCTTCCTTTTCCCAGTGACGGTGTCTGTGGCTCTGATCTGAGTTTTAACCTTCTCCTTCAGCCAATCGATCACCGCACAGGTTGTCTGATGAACAAATGGCCCCAGAAACTCCTCCAGTGGCTGAGCTGCCCGTGGGGAGGAGAGACCCGCAACAAAGCGCAGGAATATCTCAAACCGGCCGTCGTCTTTACTGTGAGCTTGATGGAAGCAATCCTGAATACTTTCTGGATTCGGAGTCAGCAACTGAGCGAGTGCGGCTACAAACTCCTGGATGGTGAGGTGCGGAAATGTGTAGACCACGCTGTGCTCTGAAAACTCTCTCTCCACAAGTTCAACGAGAAAGCCAGAGAGGAACTGGGAAGGCTGGAAGTTATATTGGATCAGATCTTGATCACTGAAGACAATGTTTCCCTGGGAGACTCCAGCGAAGGCCATCTCACCAATCTTCAGCATCACATCACGGGGGCTTTCCATCTTGACACTGTGATGTGTTAGAATGTTATAAATATAATAGGAGAAGAGTTGTGTGATAGTCTTGGGAACTCGCTGTTTGTTGCTGTGTTTCCGTGTAAAGAAGGGACCCAGAGACAGAGCGAGGATCCAGCAGTAGGACGGGTTGTAGCACATGGTGAGCAGGAGCTCGTTCTCCTCCACGTGGCTGTAAACAGCAGCCGCCACCTCCTGATCTTCAAAAAACTTGTGAAAATATTCCCTTCTCTCTTCCCCCACAAATCCCAGGATTTCAGCCCAGACACTGACCTGAGCCTTTGCCAGTAAATGTAATGCAGTGGGGCGGCTGGTCACCAGCACTGAGCAGCCTGGCAGCAGCTTTTTCTGTATTAAACTGTACACAATGTCAGACAGTTTACAGCGGAATTCAGGATCTGTGCACCTGCGCTGAGGCTCTGTGTCTCTCCGACTGTCAGCGAAATCAATCCTTGTCCTGAATTCATCCAAACCATCAAATATAAAGAGCAATGTCTCTGGGTGTTTCCACAGCTCATCCAGAACACCCCTGACGTAAGGATACTGCTCCACGATCAGGCGGTTCAGCGTTGTTCGGTCGTGAAGTCTATTTAGGTCTCGGAATTGAAAAACAAATACAAAGTGGAAGTGAGGATAGATTTTGCCTGTGGCCCAGTCATGGACAATCTTTTGCACCATGGTTGTTTTTCCAATCCCAGCCACTCCACTGACTACTGCAGACGTCCCTGTAGGAGGGTCAGATCCGCTTCCCTGAGAAGAAGGTAAATTATTTATTTTTGAGAAGCTGCTGTGGAACAGTTTATCAGTTCGGATTTTTTCCAGCTCTCCCCGGAGTTGCTTCTGTCTCCACTCCTCGTGGTCTCTGCCTCTCGCCAGCAGCTCATGTTCTACCAGTTTCCAGTGGCGGAGATCAGAAATGATTGTTAACTCCGTGTAGCGATCAACCAACTGAAACGTCCTCACCTTCTCCTTTATCAGGATGGTCTTCACTTCCAGTTTCTCACATTGTTTCTGTAACGTCTCCTTGTGCAGTCGCTGAATCGCTTCATGTTGAATATTAAATAATAAAGTAAATAGAAGGATTATTGAGCATTGTTAAACAATAATACTTCGATTCAATGCAAGGCCTTTCAAGGCAGGAGGACTGTCCAATGCGCAGCACTAGCTTAACCCTAGTGTGTAGTGTCTGTCTTTCGCTGGCAAACACAGCGGCTAATTTGTGCAAAGCGATGTCCCACAGCCGCTGTTAAGTGAGTCACCACATTTATTTATGAGATTTTGGCCGGGAAACCGGAAGTGACAAACTCCCTTCTCGTTTCAAATGGTATCTTGGTGTTTTCAAAGTCCATCTGAAAAGGGAGACACGACCTCGGTTTGGTATCCCAATGGTGACATCTGCCTCAATGCAGCACATCCCAGAAATAAACTGGAGTGTCAACTAGTCCTGTTGATGTGAACTTGAACAACCTCTGACTCCGAGACAAAAGGATCACCAACTGAGCCAGGCAAACAAGGGTTAAACAATCTGAATTGCATTCAAACCATGGAGATTTTCAGGCCATTATATGACGGCTTGTGAGACGTTATCTCTGATTTATTGTGAGAAAAATCATACCAAAGCAATATTTGCTGAAATAATCTAAGAATCCAATAAGGATCATTCCCCTCCCTCTTCATCTTCAATCCTCCCCTCTCCCCTCCTCTCCCTCTGTGTCTGCCTACTACCCTCTCTCCTCCTCATTTGAGTTTTCTGGAAATCACCAAGTAAATGGAAAAGTGTTCAACTGTTTATTTCGGAAGTGATTGACTGGCTTGAATCTTGTCATTGTCTCATACCTATCATATCACTGGAGACGTCTGGTACACCTCGGTCGATGGTCACCTCATTCACTAGACTGGCACCTGTTTGAATAGAATTAATATTACTAGCTTGAATGAACTTTGTCTCAATACTATTTGAGTAAAATCTGTAACTCGCCACAGAATGGAGACACTGCGTACCATCACACATTCATAGAATGTTACAGCACAGAAGGAGGCCATTCGGCCCATGGTAATATGTATAATACTACCTTGTTCCTGTATTTCAGTCATGATTTTGTTCAGTTTGTACAAAGTTGGCCTCATTTTCACAAAGGATTCCCACATCACTATCCTGGCCTGGGAACCTTTCCCCATCACCAGGTTCAGAAGAAGTTTCGAGCTTTGTCTCTTCCGCCCACTGTGTGTGAGCTCAGTGAGTTTCTGCAGAGAGTGACCATTAATGTATTGAAGATGGAGTGAAACATGAACAGTGACAGTGATCAGCAATACCCAGACCAATTGATGGCTTGGCTGGATTTGCTATCTCTTCCCTCCACAAACTGCTTTCCTCTGTGATTATGCCTTTGATCATTTTCCCTCCCCTTCCCTTCCCAAATCCAGCTCGGGCTCTAACTTTCAACTGTCAGTGCCTTGAGACTGCCTCGCCACGAGAACGGTGCTTTATAAACAGACACCTATTACATTGTGCAGTACTGCTCCACTACAAACATAGATTACATGGCCTGCGTTATAACATAACTGGCTGGTTAAGTGTTGATTGCCATTCTGTTGATTTCCTGATAACAGCAGCACATGAGCCGTGCAGACAGGCATAGACTTGCTGAGCTTTTAACAAATGAAAGGGAAACCTCTGACTCAAACCTACTTTGTGCTCCTGGGGGCTGAAGCATTCCTTCTGTGTCAGCCTTGAGCTGATGTCCTCCACGCCTTCCTCAATGGCCTGTTCCAATCTGTCCCGATAGAACTTTGTCAGTCTGTACAGCTGGTACCCGTTGTACAGGGCCAGGGTCTCGGTGAATAAGGTGTTTGTGCCTATTAGTAACCAGTAAAAACATTAGTCAGACATGATTTTACTTGTATTCTCTAAAAAATATATTTCAGGAAATATTACCATGTATTGTTGCAAAAAATCTGAATAAACCAACATCCATTGGCCTAAAATACAATTTGGAAGCTCACATGAGAGAGAACTGCCAGCCTGGCTCAGTTGGTATCATTCCCGTTGCGGAGAAGGTTGTTTTGTTCTGGTTCTTTCGCCTATTATCTTAAGTATTTGTCCCTCATTCACGGACCCTCCAGAGAAACAGTTATAGCCTCTCTACTCTCAAAATCCCTCATGATTTTCGACACGTGTATTTAATCTATTAAGATAAACCTATCAGAGCGTTTTGAGGGTTGAAGCCACACGGCGGGAAATGGAACTCCTATCCTCTCACTGCAAAGCAGTTCACTGCTGGGGTATCCTGCACTGCTGAGCTGCCAACTTCAGACTGGGCACTAAACCAAGGTCCCATTTGTTCTTGCTCTGCTGTTGGTTAAAACAAAGGAGTCGCTCCCGGTATTCTGGATAAATAAACACCAAACAAAATTGGTCTCTCACACCATCGCTATTTGAGGGAAATTGTTGTTTGTATATTGTCGCATTCTCCCACAAGACTCACAGTCACATTCGCTTTGTGTTGTCTTCCTGATTATGGAATGATTTTTATTACGTGATATGCAGCTAAATCAAATCAAGGACAACTAGTATTATTTTTATTGTGCATATTATGTTTATACGAATGCCACATAGAACATTCCTTTTGTCTGGAATAGAGTGATGTTCAGTGTTATGGCTTGCAGATTGCCAACTACTATGTCTACAACAACAACTTGGATTTATATAGTGCTCTCCAGAGCGTCTCAGAGCTTCACAGTAACGGATCTTGGGACCAAGCAGTGGTGTGTGTGTGGGGGTGGGGGTGGGAGTGCAAGGTGACCAATGGCGCGATCGAAAAAAATGTTTTCAGCAGAGACCTGAAAATAGGAAGAGTGGGGTCGAGCCGAAGGGAGTGAGGAGGGAGTTCCAGAGCTCCTCGGCGGTGTTGGCTGGTGGCAGATGATTCGGGGGACAAGGAGGAGGCCAGATCTGGTGGAGCGAAGGCAACGGGCACTGTTGTGATGAGAGAGGAGGTAAGAGAGGTCGGGTGGTGCAGAGCAGTGCGGGGATTTGAAGTCAAGTTGAGGATCTTCAAGTCGATCCTCTCTGGGACAGGCAGCTATGCAGTCTGGCCAGGACTGGGGGATCGGGGAGCGGAGTTTGGTGCGGGTGAGAGTTCTGAATAATCTGGATTTCACGAATGGATCGGAGGCCGGTGAGGAGGGCGTTAGAATAGCCCAGACGAGAGGTGACAATGGCATGAACCAGGGTTTCAGCTGCTTTTGTGGTGAGATATTGGCGGAGACGGGCGATGCGTCGGAAGTGGAAGAAAGCGGTGCTGGTGAGGGACCGGATTTGGGAGAGGAAGGATATTTGTTGGTCGAACGTGACGCCTTGGTTACGAATGGGTTCGGAAAGTTTTAGGGTCGGTCGGGTTTGTGGAGGAGGTGAGAACCGTGAAACTTCAATCGTTGACGGGAGCCAAATAATATGGTTTCTGTCTTGTCAACTTTCAGCTGAAGGAAATTCACGCTCATCCAGCCCCTGAGATCCGACAGTCAGGTGACAGAACATCAGGGGATTGGGGGTCGAAGAGAGAGCAGGAAAAATAGTTGGGAGTTGTCCCCGTACATGTGGGAATGTACCCCATATCTCCGGATGACATCTCCAAGAGAGAGCATGTAGATCAGTAAGAGGAGGAGGCCAAGGATGGATTCTTGGGGTACTCTCAGGTGACCGGTTGAGAGCGGGAGGAGAAGCCGTGAGTGCAGATGTACTGCTGGCAGTTTGTGAGGTTGGACTCGAATCAGGCGAGTGCGGTCCCATTGAGATGGATGAGGGAGGAAAGGCGATGGAGGACGATGGCATGATCGAACAGTGTCGAACGCAGCGCAGAGGTCCAGGACGATAAGCAGGCAGAGGGAGCTCTGGTCACATATAGAGAGGATGTCGTTTGTTATTTTCATAAGTGCAGTCACTGCACTGTGGGCATAAACCGGATTGGAGGTGTTCGTAGAGGAAGTGGGAGGAGAGGTGTGCGCGCAGTTGTTTGGCAACAATGCGCTCTATGACTTTTGCGAGGAAGGGAAGTTTAGAAATAGGGCAGTAATGGCTGGGGTTTGAGAGATCTTGCGAAGGTTTTTTTTAGGAAGGGTGTGATGGCAGCAGTTTTGAGGTGGGCAGGGTCTGGTCCGTAGGGAGGGGCTGGTTGATGATGTCAGCCAATAGTGGCCAGATGAAGAGGAGCTGAGTGACCAGCAAGTTGGTCTGGAGGGGGTCGAGGCAGCAGGTGGTGCGTTTCATGGAGGTGATGGTAGGTGAGAAGGAGGAGGGAGAGATGGGGACGGAGGAATGTAGGATGGGCTCGAGGTAGTAGCTGCTGATGGGGGTGAGGAGGGCAGAGAGGGTTGGTTGTGGGCGACAAGAAGCAGGTGGATGAGGCTGCCTGTCGGATATTACATATTTTAGATGAAAAGGTGTCTATGTGGTATCGAGCGTGTATGTTGTGTCTCACTGCTGTAGTTTAACAAAAAGCCACACAACTAAAACTATTCACTGAACCTAATGTCTGTCCATAGTTTATCTCGCTGGGACCACTCAATGACAACTCCCTTCACGCCCCTACCTTCAACCAGCGGCAAGGTTGAAGGAGAGACTTAGAGAGCTTTGTGGCGTAGTGGCTGAAGGGACGACCACCGATAGTGGAGCGGAGGGGGCGAGGGCCAAACAGGAGGCCGTAGCAGGCCAGGCTGAGACAGCGGGTGGACGACTGGGGGTTGAGTATGTCGGTGAAATAGATGTCGGCATTTGAAAATGTGAGAAAGGAACATGAAGTCGATCCGTTCTGAAATTGTGTGCCAGTGCAGCCTGGCAAGGACTGCTGTGGTGACACTCCAGAGCTTTGTGTTGGTTAGTATCTGGATGGCGGAGTTAATTGAATATTGTTTATGGTGGATCTTGGGCATTTGGAATGTCCAGCTGGGAGGTGGCAAAGGCGCGGATGAGGTGGCTGCTGTAGGTATGAGTTTTGGACAGAAGCGGGCAAAGTAACAGAGATAGAAAAAAACAATTCTGGTCAGGGAACGGATGTGGGGGAGACAGGAAAGCTGTGGATCTAACCTGACTCCTAGGTTATGCACGGTTTCTTGCGTTTGTGCGAGATCCTGGGGAAGTTCAGGGGTTTGGACCCACAGGAACGAAGAGGGTGGCGGGAGCTTAATAGTGTGGCTTCTGTCTTGCAGGCGTTCAGCTGCAGGAAGTTTTTGTACATCCAGACCTTGTTGTCTGTCAGACAAACTGACAGGACATTAGTGGACTGGGAGACGTAAATGGAGGAGAAGCAGGAGGCGGAGAATTAGATTTCAGTGTCATCCGCGTACATGTAGGCTGTATCCACTCTTCCATAAGGGCGGTGGTTTACAGCGATAACAGGAGCTGATTTGGAATAATCCATTCCCCCATGACTAGTCTTTCACTGCAAGACTTGCCCATGTGCCAGGCTGGTTGGTCTGTCACTGCACAACCTGTCCATGTGCCACGCTGGCTGGTTTGTCATCACCTGGGATTTGGTTCATGAACCGTCACACAAGTCCCAGATATTCAATTAAACAAACTGGGAGTTTGCTCAATCAAAATAGACATTGACAGATTTCTCATTTCCAAGGCTGGTGAGATAAAAGTATTTATTTGTGTGTAAAAGCAGTTAATAAACTATTTAACTTTGTTCGTTATCGTCTCTTTAAGACTTTCTTCAAAGTCAGATAAAGAGAAAACCTTGCCTGCTGGTGTGTTTCCGGGTGTCTGATCCACACCGCAGATCATCGCATCGCCCTCTGCATTGGCAATCGGCTCAATTTCCACGGATGCTGTCTCATTCGACCCACCCAACGTGGTGGAACACTGGTTGGGATTTGCAAACGTATCACAATGTGTTTGGGTAACTGCAGATGTACTCGCTGTTTCATTCCCGCCAGATGTGGATGTGCTTGGTTGTGGTGATGGTGACCATTTCATTGATTCATCAGGTTTTTCGTGTCTCGGTGTTTCAGAGATTTGTTCCCCCTTTCCCAACAATCTTCCAACAAGGCGTTTCATTGCTGCAAAGTGCAGCCAAGCTGTTGTTGAGTTTAGCGACAGGAGTTGAGCCTTATTTATGTTTACAGTAGAACACGTATAAGAAGACGTGATCTGTCAGAAAATAAGATAAGGTTATTATATCAATGACTCCTTGTTTCTCACATTTGACATTTATCGTGCAAATGAAATCAATCGTGAGTCACGGTAACAATGAGGATTTAAGCATATTCAGATTTCGTACTAAAATAGCATAATATAATAACTTTTCTTGCATTTGTTTTCTTTCAAATGAGGAGGATGTCTCAAAACACTTCCCCATTAGTGTGAATTGTAGTGAGTTTGTATTTCGAAGGTGAATGCATCAGCCAATTTCATAGAATCATAGAATTATACAGCAGAGAAGGAGGCCATTCTGGCCATCGTGTCTGTTTGGCTCCTTGAAAAGCGCTATCGAAATCAATCCCATTCCTTCGATCTCTCTCCCCTTAGATCTGCAAACTTGTCCTCCACAAGTAATTACCTACTTCTCTCATAAAAGTTATTAGCGAATCGGCTTGCACCACCCTTTCAAGCAATGCATTCAGGATCCTTACAATTCGTTGTGTGAAAGAAATACCACTCCCCTCCCCTCTGTTTATTTTAAACTATTTTTAATCAATGTACTCAGGTTATCGACAGTAGTAATAGATTCCCTTTGCTCAACCTATTAAATTCGCCTTTAAATTTGAAAACTTCTATTAATTCTCCTCTTAATCTTATCAGCTCCAAGGAGCAAAATCGGAGCGTATCTAACCTTCCTGGTAACTGAATACCCTCTTTAGTGGTTCTATCCCAGAAAATCTCCTTTGCACCCTCTCCAATACCTGCTGAAAGTGTGTGGCCCAGAACTCAACAGAGTGTGCAGCTGAGGCCTCACCAGTGTTTTATAAAAGTTCATTATAACTTCAACTACAACAACAACAA